>NC_090894.1:11810756-11908256 GCF_036669925.1 Montipora capricornis
TAACCGCCTTAATCCATAGTTCCCAATGGTTCCCAGTCCCAAGGGGACTGGTCAGGGGCTGACTGTCGTATGTAAGGAAACTGTTCGTCGTAGAAATACCAGTCGCCGGGTTTAGTAGAAATGTCGCGAATAATCTCACTATATTTCATTAGCCTAGGTGTCTCGTTCGGGAATTTCTCAGAAAAAATCGCAACGAAAATATTAAAGGCTGACAGCCATTGCAAAAAGTTGTGAATTTTCTTGGACGGCTGACATGGCTCAAGGGTCAGACGAGGTTGACTTGACGAGTTAGACGAGGGCGTTAAACAGACAGAATATCTATCCTGATTAGGGGAAGATGTGAGAAGGGACCCAAACTCGATGAATTCGTTAGCCCAAATTTTAGCTTTAAGCTTAGGGCTCACATTACTCCCTAGAGCCACCGCGATACTTGCGAAGGGTTCTCTATTAGCTGGCAACGAAAGCGGCTGTGCCGTGAACTTGGAATTGGTGGCCGTACCTTCGGTGAGCACGGAAACTTCATCCTGTACCGACGCCTCTACAACCTCCGTAGTGACCGGAGTTGGTGCTTTGACCTGCCCCAGTGCCTGCTGGACAGCTTGGGTGACAGCGAGAGATATAGTTGCGGACAGAGCTTGCACATCCACAGTCATTAGGTTAGGGAGAGGCGTTGCAGTAACTGATTCTGCTGTTTCCTCGGTGAGCTCTGAAGCCCTTGGCCTTTTGGATTGCGATCGGGTGGTGGGTGCGGAACGCTTCTTGGGCGGCATAACTTAGCGATAAGAACATGTCAGTTAACTTCCTGAGACTATCAAGGTCTACGTTAAGATTGCTCCGAGGGACGGTACCATAAAAACGCGATGGCAATGTAGGAAAATTATCTAGCCAAGATAAAGGGTGTGAAAATCCAAATTCCAGGGAATATTATAAAGATAGAGCACGCACAGGCGAGTGAATAGGGCACACCCTATAAGAAGTTAGGGCGGCCGGATAAGGATTGTACACTCGTACGGCAACTGGCGGCAAAAAATTGCAAAAAAATAGTGCTTAAACCACATAAAAACAAAATCATAATATTCTGGGTCCTACCAGAACCAAACAACTAAAACAGTGTACAGCCAGTGTCATGATCAGATAAGCTGCAACGCTAAACAGTAAAATCAAAGGCTGACACGCAGCCAGTGTCGTGCGCAAATACGCAACGACTAAACATTAAAATCAAAGGCTGGCACGCAGCCAGTGCCGTGCGCAAATATGCAACGACCAAACATTAAAATCAAAGGCTGACACGCAGCTAGTGCCGTGCGCAAATACGCAACGACCAAACATTAAAATCAAAGGCTGACACGCAGCCAGTGCCGTGCGCAAATACGCAACGACCAAACATTAAAATCAAAGGCTGACACGCAGCCAGTGCCGTGCGCAAATAAACCGCAACGACTAGAATAAAACGACAAAGGCTGACACAAACAGAATTGGGCTTGGTCCACAAATTAACATTACTGCATAACATTTGAGCGAAAGGAATAGTAGCAACAAAGAATTACTGGATGCCATCGCTAGTAAAAACTCGAAGAGATTTAAGTACCGCTCCCCGGAGACTGCGGTATAACTTAAATTGCCCCCTACTATTTAAGTGAATGCCATCCACAGAAAAGAAACTATTGCATGCCCTCCAAAAACCCCTATGGCCCCAGTATATGGCATAAGGGATAGGCTCCAAGACCACCCGGAGATATCGTGTTAAAATATCGACTCTTTGGTTGAAAGCCACAGCTGCACGTCGACGGATAGTCTGGCATACGCATACACCCCTTACGCCGTACGAATCATGCAGCAAGTGCACAAAATCCTCCAAGGCAGAGCCCACTTGCAAAGGAGGACAAGATGTTAAATCATTAGTGCCTAGTTGCACAATAACTATATCTGGGCGAAACGAGTGAAGGATGTGTAGATCGAAATTGACCGTTTTAGCGATTGTGCGCCCCCCAATTCCAAGCCAGCTAATGAGGGCGGACGCCGACAAATGGAACGTTAAATCCAAATGCCTAGAGTCACTTTCAATGAAATCATGTAAGCGACGAATAAACGAATGGCCTAGAATTAAAACGCGAGGTGTACCCATATTAGACTACCCGTCGGAAGAGCTCCGGAATTAAGGGAAAAGAAATCAAAGTGAATGAACTCTAGAAATAATGCAAGACAAAATAACAAAGGAACTAAAGGGAACTTGCCTGAAAGAACAATACAACTGAACGCTAAAAGGCAGAGAAGTTCTTCTTGCGATGATGGCAATAGTAGAAAGGGGCCGCGTGTACGAAATAATCGACCTTTTGTACTTAACTTTAACATGCGCCCATTTTTCATTGGACAGGAGACCTCCAGAGTTGCCAGATTAGAGCACAACCCGCAAACTAATAAGACAACCGGCGGAAATGCCTCGCGATAAAATAACATTATGCTTTCGGTCAACGGCATAATGTTTGTTTTTTATCAAGTAATACGAGGAAATTTTGAATGCGCATATTGCACAGAGATGTAGAACTTGACTTTCGTAGTAAGAGGACAGGTAATCTGCAAATATAAATATCGTTATTCTCTTATTTACATTATTCTACCGTTTCTTTGACACGAGAATTACAGCGAAATGAAAGCACAACTTTGTGGCGAATTTTCTATGATAAAAACTTGTTCTGAAATCCAAAATCTAAGTTAACAGCACACACCAGGCCTACTCCTGAGTATCTGGCTAGAAATCATTCCTCTGGCCGCGCTTCAGCCATTTCTTAAGTTGCCTCGCTCGTGCCCAAAAAGAATTCTGGGTAATTCTTCCATTCCATGACAAGGGAAGAATCCCGATTCTCATTTCATAGTTTTTTTTATAAGTGTCGGGCCACCCAGTCCTACCAGCAAAATAACGCATCGATTGAAGGTTTTAGCTTTCAAAACTTGCCCAGATTGTGTCAGTAGGTCCTGGAATTCGTCCACAGAAAGGCCAGAGAGACACCTTCACTTGTGAACCGCCATGTTTACAACAGAGCATTTTAGGCGTCCCAGTCTGCATGAAACCATCTCTCGCCTCTGTCTGAGACAAGACCAGACACGCGCGGTTCTTACGTTACGTTTATGCCTATAGAATCAACTGAAATGTCAATTGCTGGTACAAAAAAAAAGACAAAAAACCAGCATGTTAATATTTTTTTGGTAGGCTAGGTATCGAAGAGCCAGAACATTTGCGCATGCGCTGACGGAATGTTTGAACACGAGAGAAAAACGCAGTACCTCCAGACACCGGCGCTGGAGCGTCGTACCAAACGAGTCATCCCGGGATTTCGGCCCGTGCGATCGCTTTTGGACGCAGTTGGCCCTTCGCTGCTTTCTGCTACCGACCTTGCCTCCCGGTACGGCATTGAGGGAGAGATATGTCGGCCCCTAAACCATATGTGACAAATCCCACGCCTACTCACAGCTCCAAACCGCCCTTGTCAATATAGCGTAAGAATTAGATGGCTTATATATTCAAGAGAAAAGTCATTTTCTGTCATATGGTAAGCACTGGAGTCGCAGATTACAAAGTGTACGCATGCGCCCTCCTAAAGGTAACATATACATACAGTCATAAGCTTTTTCCGACTAACTACAGGAGCTCATATCTTCGAGACATTACATTTACAGCTAAAATACATAGCATATACAGATACCTACTAAATACGTAATATTTAAAGATATATTCATTAAAAAGAAAAGCTGCTGTACAAAATGCGGCCCTGGATTCTCTTTTAAAACCAGTAAACTCATAGGTACGGATAAAATCAGGTAGCGCATTCCACAACTTAGCTGATACCTAAAAAAAGGGAGAACTAAGACCATAACTGGTTGTTCCAGGTTTATTGAGGAACAGAATGTAATTTCCGCGAAGATCATGCATAAGAAGGGGGCGGGAGAGAAAACGTATTTTTCATGTAAGCAAAAAAACCCATTTTCAAAAAAAAAAAAACAAAAACATACTTTTATCAAGTAATACGAGGAAATTTTGAATGCGCATATTGCACAGAGATGTAGAACTTGACTTTCGTAGTAAGAGGACAGGTAATCTGCAAATATAAATATCGTTATTCTCTTATTTACATTATTCTACCGTTTCTTTGACACGAGAATTACAGCGAAATGAAAGCACAACTTTGTGGCGAATTTTCTATGATAAAAACTTGTTCTGAAATCCAAAATCTAAGTTAACAGCACACACCAGGCCTACTCCTGAGTATCTGGCTAGAAATCATTCCTCTGGCCGCGCTTCAGCCATTTCTTAAGTTGCCTCGCTCGTGCCCAAAAAGAATTCTGGGTAATTCTGCCATTCCATGACAAGGGAAGACTCCCGGTTCTCATTTCATAGTTTTTTTCATAAGTGTCGGGCCACCCAGTCCTACCAGCAAAATAACGCATCGATTGAAGGTTTTAGCTTTCAAAACTTGCCCAGATTGTGTCAGTAGGTCCTGGAATTCGTCCACAGAAAGGCCAGAGAGACACCTTCACTTGTGAACCGCCATGTTTACAACAGAGCATTTTAGGCGTCCCAGTCTGCATGAAACCATCTCTCGCCTCTGTCTGAGACAAGACCAGACACGCGCGGTTCTTACGTTACGTTTATGCCTATAGAATCAACTGAAATGTCAATTGCTGGTACAAAAAAAAAAGACAAAAAACAAAAAACCAGCATGTTAATATTTTTTTGGTAGGCTAGGTATCGAAGAGCCAGAACATTTGCGCATGCGCTGACGGAATGTTTGAACAAGAGAGAAAAACGCAGTACCTCCAGACACCGGCGCTGGAGCGTCGTACCAAACGAGTCATCCCGGGATTTCGGCCCGTGCGATCGCTTTTGGACGCAGTTGGCCCTTCGCTGCTTTCTGCTACCGACCTTGCCTCCCGGTACGGCATTGAGGGAGAGATATGTCGGCCCCTAAACCATATGTGACAAATCCCACGCCTACTCACAGCTCCAAACCGCCCTTGTCAATATAGCGTAAGAATTAGATGGCTTATATATTCAAGAGAAAAGTCATTTTCTGTCATATGGTAAGCACTGGAGTCGCAGATTACAAAGTGTACGCATGCGCCCTCCTAAAGGTAACATATACATACAGTCATAAGCTTTTTCCGACTAACTACAGGAGCTCATATCTTCGAGACATTACATTTACAGCTAAAATACATAGCATATACAGATACCTACTAAATACGTAATATTTAAAGATATATTCATTAAAAAGAAAAGCTGCTGTACAAAATGCGGCCCTGGATTCTCTTTTAAAACCAGTAAACTCATAGGTACGGATAAAATCAGGTAGCGCATTCCACAACTTAGCTGATACCTAAAAAAAGGGAGAACTAAGACCATAACTGGTTGTTCCAGGTTTATTGAGGAACAGAATGTAATTTCCGCGAAGATCATGCATAAGAAGGGGGCGGGAGAGAAAACGTATTTTTCATGTAAGCAAAAAAACCCATTTTCAAAAAAAAAAAAACAAAAACATACTTTTATCAAGTAATACGAGGAAATTTTGAATGCGCATATTGCACAGAGATGTAGAACTTGACTTTCGTAGTAAGAGGACAGGTAATCTGCAAATATAAATATCGTTATTCTCTTATTTACATTATTCTACCGTTTCTTTGACACGAGAATTACAGCGAAATGAAAGCACAACTTTGTGGCGAATTTTCTATGATAAAAACTTGTTCTGAAATCCAAAATCTAAGTTAACAGCACACACCAGGCCTACTCCTGAGTATCTGGCTAGAAATCATTCCTCTGGCCGCGCTTCAGCCATTTCTTAAGTTGCCTCGCTCGTGCCCAAAAAGAATTCTGGGTAATTCTGCCATTCCATGACAAGGGAAGACTCCCGGTTCTCATTTCATAGTTTTTTTCATAAGTGTCGGGCCACCCAGTCCTACCAGCAAAATAACGCATCGATTGAAGGTTTTAGCTTTCAAAACTTGCCCAGATTGTGTCAGTAGGTCCTGGAATTCGTCCACAGAAAGGCCAGAGAGACACCTTCACTTGTGAACCGCCATGTTTACAACAGAGCATTTTAGGCGTCCCAGTCTGCATGAAACCATCTCTCGCCTCTGTCTGAGACAAGACCAGACACGCGCGGTTCTTACGTTACGTTTATGCCTATAGAATCAACTGAAATGTCAATTGCTGGTACAAAAAAAAAAGACAAAAAACCAGCATGTTAATATTTTTTTGGTAGGCTAGGTATCGAAGAGCCAGAACATTTGCGCATGCGCTGACGGAATGTTTGAACAAGAGAGAAAAACGCAGTACCTCCAGACACCGGCGCTGGAGCGTCGTACCAAACGAGTCATCCCGGGATTTCGGCCCGTGCGATCGCTTTTGGACGCAGTTGGCCCTTCGCTGCTTTCTGCTACCGACCTTGCCTCCCGGTACGGCATTGAGGGAGAGATATGTCGGCCCCTAAACCATATGTGACAAATCCCACGCCTACTCACAGCTCCAAACCGCCCTTGTCAATATAGCGTAAGAATTAGATGGCTTATATATTCAAGAGAAAAGTCATTTTCTGTCATATGGTAAGCACTGGAGTCGCAGATTACAAAGTGTACGCATGCGCCCTCCTAAAGGTAACATATACATACAGTCATAAGCTTTTTCCGACTAACTACAGGAGCTCATATCTTCGAGACATTACATTTACAGCTAAAATACATAGCATATACAGATACCTACTAAATACGTAATATTTAAAGATATATTCATTAAAAAGAAAAGCTGCTGTACAAAATGCGGCCCTGGATTCTCTTTTAAAACCAGTAAACTCATAGGTACGGATAAAATCAGGTAGCGCATTCCACAACTTAGCTGATACCTAAAAAAAGGGAGAACTAAGACCATAACTGGTTGTTCCAGGTTTATTGAGGAACAGAATGTAATTTCCGCGAAGATCATGCATAAGAAGGGGGCGGGAGAGAAAACGTATTTTTCATGTAAGCAAAAAAACCCATTTTCAAAAAAAAAAAAACAAAAACATACTTTTATCAAGTAATACGAGGAAATTTTGAATGCGCATATTGCACAGAGATGTAGAACTTGACTTTCGTAGTAAGAGGACAGGTAATCTGCAAATATAAATATCGTTATTCTCTTATTTACATTATTCTACCGTTTCTTTGACACGAGAATTACAGCGAAATGAAAGCACAACTTTGTGGCGAATTTTCTATGATAAAAACTTGTTCTGAAATCCAAAATCTAAGTTAACAGCACACACCAGGCCTACTCCTGAGTATCTGGCTAGAAATCATTCCTCTGGCCGCGCTTCAGCCATTTCTTAAGTTGCCTCGCTCGTGCCCAAAAAGAATTCTGGGTAATTCTGCCATTCCATGACAAGGGAAGACTCCCGGTTCTCATTTCATAGTTTTTTTCATAAGTGTCGGGCCACCCAGTCCTACCAGCAAAATAACGCATCGATTGAAGGTTTTAGCTTTCAAAACTTGCCCAGATTGTGTCAGTAGGTCCTGGAATTCGTCCACAGAAAGGCCAGAGAGACACCTTCACTTGTGAACCGCCATGTTTACAACAGAGCATTTTAGGCGGCCCAGTCTGCATGAAACCATCTCTCGCCTCTGTCTGAGACAAGACCAGACACGCGCGGTTCTTACGTTACGTTTATGCCTATAGAATCAACTGAAATGTCAATTGCTGGTACAAAAAAAAAAGACAAAAAACAAAAAACCAGCATGTTAATATTTTTTGGTAGGCTAGGTATCGAAGAGCCAGAACATTTGCGCATGCGCTGACGGAATGTTTGAACAAGAGAGAAAAACGCAGTACCTCCAGACACCGGCGCTGGAGCGTCGTACCAAACGAGTCATCCCGGGATTTCGGCCCGTGCGATCGCTTTTGGACGCAGTTGGCCCTTCGCTGCTTTCTGCTACCGACCTTGCCTCCCGGTACGGCATTGAGGGAGAGATATGTCGGCCCCTAAACCATATGTGACAAATCCCACGCCTACTCACAGCTCCAAACCGCCCTTGTCAATATAGCGTAAGAATTAGATGGCTTATATATTCAAGAGAAAAGTCATTTTCTGTCATATGGTAAGCACTGGAGTCGCAGATTACAAAGTGTACGCATGCGCCCTCCTAAAGGTAACATATACATACAGTCATAAGCTTTTTCCGACTAACTACAGGAGCTCATATCTTCGAGACATTACATTTACAGCTAAAATACATAGCATATACAGATACCTACTAAATACGTAATATTTAAAGATATATTCATTAAAAAGAAAAGCTGCTGTACAAAATGCGGCCCTGGATTCTCTTTTAAAACCAGTAAACTCATAGGTACGGATAAAATCAGGTAGCGCATTCCACAACTTAGCTGATACCTAAAAAAAGGGAGAACTAAGACCATAACTGGTTGTTCCAGGTTTATTGAGGAACAGAATGTAATTTCCGCGAAGATCATGCATAAGAAGGGGGCGGGAGAGAAAACGTATTTTTCATGTAAGCAAAAAAACCCATTTTCAAAAAAAAAAAAACAAAAACATACTTTTATCAAGTAATACGAGGAAATTTTGAATGCGCATATTGCACAGAGATGTAGAACTTGACTTTCGTAGTAAGAGGACAGGTAATCTGCAAATATAAATATCGTTATTCTCTTATTTACATTATTCTACCGTTTCTTTGACACGAGAATTACAGCGAAATGAAAGCACAACTTTGTGGCGAATTTTCTATGATAAAAACTTGTTCTGAAATCCAAAATCTAAGTTAACAGCACACACCAGGCCTACTCCTGAGTATCTGGCTAGAAATCATTCCTCTGGCCGCGCTTCAGCCATTTCTTAAGTTGCCTCGCTCGTGCCCAAAAAGAATTCTGGGTAATTCTGCCATTCCATGACAAGGGAAGACTCCCGGTTCTCATTTCATAGTTTTTTTCATAAGTGTCGGGCCACCCAGTCCTACCAGCAAAATAACGCATCGATTGAAGGTTTTAGCTTTCAAAACTTGCCCAGATTGTGTCAGTAGGTCCTGGAATTCGTCCACAGAAAGGCCAGAGAGACACCTTCACTTGTGAACCGCCATGTTTACAACAGAGCATTTTAGGCGTCCCAGTCTGCATGAAACCATCTCTCGCCTCTGTCTGAGACAAGACCAGACACGCGCGGTTCTTACGTTACGTTTATGCCTATAGAATCAACTGAAATGTCAATTGCTGGTACAAAAAAAAAAGACAAAAAACAAAAACCAGCATGTTAATGTTTTTTGGTAGGCTAGGTATCGAAGAGCCAGAACATTTGCGCATGCGCTGACGGAATGTTTGAACAAGAGAGAAAAACGCAGTACCTCCAGACACCGGCGCTGGAGCGTCGTACCAAACGAGTCATCCCGGGATTTCGGCCCGTGCGATCGCTTTTGGACGCAGTTGGCCCTTCGCTGCTTTCTGCTACCGACCTTGCCTCCCGGTACGGCATTGAGGGAGAGATATGTCGGCCCCTAAACCATATGTGACAAATCCCACGCCTACTCACAGCTCCAAACCGCCCTTGTCAATATAGCGTAAGAATTAGATGGCTTATATATTCAAGAGAAAAGTCATTTTCTGTCATATGGTAAGCACTGGAGTCGCAGATTACAAAGTGTACGCATGCGCCCTCCTAAAGGTAACATATACATACAGTCATAAGCTTTTTCCGACTAACTACAGGAGCTCATATCTTCGAGACATTACATTTACAGCTAAAATACATAGCATATACAGATACCTACTAAATACGTAATATTTAAAGATATATTCATTAAAAAGAAAAGCTGCTGTACAAAATGCGGCCCTGGATTCTCTTTTAAAACCAGTAAACTCATAGGTACGGATAAAATCAGGTAGCGCATTCCACAACTTAGCTGATACCTAAAAAAGGGAGAACTAAGACCATAACTGGTTGTTCCAGGTTTATTGAGGAACAGAATGTAATTTCCGCGAAGATCATGCATAAGAAGGGGCGGGAGAGAAAACGTATTTTTCATGTAAGCAAAAAAACCCTTTTTTCAAAAAAAAGACAAAAACATACTTTTATCAAGTAATACGAGGAAATTTTGAATGCGCATATTGCACAGAGATGTAGAACTTGACTTTCGTAGTAAGAGGACAGGTAATCTGCAAATATAAATATCGTTATTCTCTTATTTACATTATTCTACCGTTTCTTTGACACGAGAATTACAGCGAAATGAAAGCACAACTTTGTGGCGAATTTTCTATGATAAAAACTTGTTCTGAAATCCAAAATCTAAGTTAACAGCACACACCAGGCCTACTCCTGAGTATCTGGCTAGAAATCATTCCTCTGGCCGCGCTTCAGCCATTTCTTAAGTTGCCTCGCTCGTGCCCAAAAAGAATTCTGGGTAATTCTGCCATTCCATGACAAGGGAAGACTCCCGGTTCTCATTTCATAGTTTTTTTCATAAGTGTCGGGCCACCCAGTCCTACCAGCAAAATAACGCATCGATTGAAGGTTTTAGCTTTCAAAACTTGCCCAGATTGTGTCAGTAGGTCCTGGAATTCGTCCACAGAAAGGCCAGAGAGACACCTTCACTTGTGAACCGCCATGTTTACAACAGAGCATTTTAGGCGGCCCAGTCTGCATGAAACCATCTCTCGCCTCTGTCTGAGACAAGACCAGACACGCGCGGTTCTTACGTTACGTTTATGCCTATAGAATCAACTGAAATGTCAATTGCTGGTACAAAAAAAAAAGACAAAAAACAAAAAACCAGCATGTTAATATTTTTTTGGTAGGCTAGGTATCGAAGAGCCAGAACATTTGCGCATGCGCTGACGGAATGTTTGAACAAGAGAGAAAAACGCAGTACCTCCAGACACCGGCGCTGGAGCGTCGTACCAAACGAGTCATCCCGGGATTTCGGCCCGTGCGATCGCTTTTGGACGCAGTTGGCCCTTCGCTGCTTTCTGCTACCGACCTTGCCTCCCGGTACGGCATTGAGGGAGAGATATGTCGGCCCCTAAACCATATGTGACAAATCCCACGCCTACTCACAGCTCCAAACCGCCCTTGTCAATATAGCGTAAGAATTAGATGGCTTATATATTCAAGAGAAAAGTCATTTTCTGTCATATGGTAAGCACTGGAGTCGCAGATTACAAAGTGTACGCATGCGCCCTCCTAAAGGTAACATATACATACAGTCATAAGCTTTTTCCGACTAACTACAGGAGCTCATATCTTCGAGACATTACATTTACAGCTAAAATACATAGCATATACAGATACCTACTAAATACGTAATATTTAAAGATATATTCATTAAAAAGAAAAGCTGCTGTACAAAATGCGGCCCTGGATTCTCTTTTAAAACCAGTAAACTCATAGGTACGGATAAAATCAGGTAGCGCATTCCACAACTTAGCTGATACCTAAAAAAAGGGAGAACTAAGACCATAACTGGTTGTTCCAGGTTTATTGAGGAACAGAATGTAATTTCCGCGAAGATCATGCATAAGAAGGGGGCGGGAGAGAAAACGTATTTTTCATGTAAGCAAAAAAACCCATTTTCAAAAAAAAAAAAACAAAAACATACTTTTATCAAGTAATACGAGGAAATTTTGAATGCGCATATTGCACAGAGATGTAGAACTTGACTTTCGTAGTAAGAGGACAGGTAATCTGCAAATATAAATATCGTTATTCTCTTATTTACATTATTCTACCGTTTCTTTGACACGAGAATTACAGCGAAATGAAAGCACAACTTTGTGGCGAATTTTCTATGATAAAAACTTGTTCTGAAATCCAAAATCTAAGTTAACAGCACACACCAGGCCTACTCCTGAGTATCTGGCTAGAAATCATTCCTCTGGCCGCGCTTCAGCCATTTCTTAAGTTGCCTCGCTCGTGCCCAAAAAGAATTCTGGGTAATTCTGCCATTCCATGACAAGGGAAGACTCCCGGTTCTCATTTCATAGTTTTTTTCATAAGTGTCGGGCCACCCAGTCCTACCAGCAAAATAACGCATCGATTGAAGGTTTTAGCTTTCAAAACTTGCCCAGATTGTGTCAGTAGGTCCTGGAATTCGTCCACAGAAAGGCCAGAGAGACACCTTCACTTGTGAACCGCCATGTTTACAACAGAGCATTTTAGGCGGCCCAGTCTGCATGAAACCATCTCTCGCCTCTGTCTGAGACAAGACCAGACACGCGCGGTTCTTACGTTACGTTTATGCCTATAGAATCAACTGAAATGTCAATTGCTGGTACAAAAAAAAAAGACAAAAAACAAAAACCAGCATTTTAATATTTTTTGGTAGGCTAGGTATCGAAGAGCCAGAACATTTGCGCATGCGCTGACGGAATGTTTGAACAAGAGAGAAAAACGCAGTACCTCCAGACACCGGCGCTGGAGCGTCGTACCAAACGAGTCATCCCGGGATTTCGGCCCGTGCGATCGCTTTTGGACGCAGTTGGCCCTTCGCTGCTTTCTGCTACCGACCTTGCCTCCCGGTACGGCATTGAGGGAGAGATATGTCGGCCCCTAAACCATATGTGACAAATCCCACGCCTACTCACAGCTCCAAACCGCCCTTGTCAATATAGCGTAAGAATTAGATGGCTTATATATTCAAGAGAAAAGTCATTTTCTGTCATATGGTAAGCACTGGAGTCGCAGATTACAAAGTGTACGCATGCGCCCTCCTAAAGGTAACATATACATACAGTCATAAGCTTTTTCCGACTAACTACAGGAGCTCATATCTTCGAGACATTACATTTACAGCTAAAATACATAGCATATACAGATACCTACTAAATACGTAATATTTAAAGATATATTCATTAAAAAGAAAAGCTGCTGTACAAAATGCGGCCCTGGATTCTCTTTTAAAACCAGTAAACTCATAGGTACGGATAAAATCAGGTAGCGCATTCCACAACTTAGCTGATACCTAAAAAAGGGAGAACTAAGACCATAACTGGTTGTTCCAGGTTTATTGAGGAACAGAATGTAATTTCCGCGAAGATCATGCATAAGAAGGGGGCGGGAGAGAAAACGTATTTTTCATGTAAGCAAAAAAACCCATTTTCAAAAAAAAAAAAACAAAAACATACTTTTATCAAGTAATACGAGGAAATTTTGAATGCGCATATTGCACAGAGATGTAGAACTTGACTTTCGTAGTAAGAGGACAGGTAATCTGCAAATATAAATATCGTTATTCTCTTATTTACATTATTCTACCGTTTCTTTGACACGAGAATTACAGCGAAATGAAAGCACAACTTTGTGGCGAATTTTCTATGATAAAAACTTGTTCTGAAATCCAAAATCTAAGTTAACAGCACACACCAGGCCTACTCCTGAGTATCTGGCTAGAAATCATTCCTCTGGCCGCGCTTCAGCCATTTCTTAAGTTGCCTCGCTCGTGCCCAAAAAGAATTCTGGGTAATTCTGCCATTCCATGACAAGGGAAGACTCCCGGTTCTCATTTCATAGTTTTTTTCATAAGTGTCGGGCCACCCAGTCCTACCAGCAAAATAACGCATCGATTGAAGGTTTTAGCTTTCAAAACTTGCCCAGATTGTGTCAGTAGGTCCTGGAATTCGTCCACAGAAAGGCCAGAGAGACACCTTCACTTGTGAACCGCCATGTTTACAACAGAGCATTTTAGGCGGCCCAGTCTGCATGAAACCATCTCTCGCCTCTGTCTGAGACAAGACCAGACACGCGCGGTTCTTACGTTACGTTTATGCCTATAGAATCAACTGAAATGTCAATTGCTGGTACAAAAAAAAAAGACAAAAAACAAAAAACCAGCATGTTAATATTTTTTTGGTAGGCTAGGTATCGAAGAGCCAGAACATTTGCGCATGCGCTGACGGAATGTTTGAACAAGAGAGAAAAACGCAGTACCTCCAGACACCGGCGCTGGAGCGTCGTACCAAACGAGTCATCCCGGGATTTCGGCCCGTGCGATCGCTTTTGGACGCAGTTGGCCCTTCGCTGCTTTCTGCTACCGACCTTGCCTCCCGGTACGGCATTGAGGGAGAGATATGTCGGCCCCTAAACCATATGTGACAAATCCCACGCCTACTCACAGCTCCAAACCGCCCTTGTCAATATAGCGTAAGAATTAGATGGCTTATATATTCAAGAGAAAAGTCATTTTCTGTCATATGGTAAGCACTGGAGTCGCAGATTACAAAGTGTACGCATGCGCCCTCCTAAAGGTAACATATACATACAGTCATAAGCTTTTTCCGACTAACTACAGGAGCTCATATCTTCGAGACATTACATTTACAGCTAAAATACATAGCATATACAGATACCTACTAAATACGTAATATTTAAAGATATATTCATTAAAAAGAAAAGCTGCTGTACAAAATGCGGCCCTGGATTCTCTTTTAAAACCAGTAAACTCATAGGTACGGATAAAATCAGGTAGCGCATTCCACAACTTAGCTGATACCTAAAAAAAGGGAGAACTAAGACCATAACTGGTTGTTCCAGGTTTATTGAGGAACAGAATGTAATTTCCGCGAAGATCATGCATAAGAAGGGGGCGGGAGAGAAAACGTATTTTTCATGTAAGCAAAAAAACCCATTTTCAAAAAAAAAAAACAAAAACATACTTTTATCAAGTAATACGAGGAAATTTTGAATGCGCATATTGCACAGAGATGTAGAACTTGACTTTCGTAGTAAGAGGACAGGTAATCTGCAAATATAAATATCGTTATTCTCTTATTTACATTATTCTACCGTTTCTTTGACACGAGAATTACAGCGAAATGAAAGCACAACTTTGTGGCGAATTTTCTATGATAAAAACTTGTTCTGAAATCCAAAATCTAAGTTAACAGCACACACCAGGCCTACTCCTGAGTATCTGGCTAGAAATCATTCCTCTGGCCGCGCTTCAGCCATTTCTTAAGTTGCCTCGCTCGTGCCCAAAAAGAATTCTGGGTAATTCTGCCATTCCATGACAAGGGAAGACTCCCGGTTCTCATTTCATAGTTTTTTTCATAAGTGTCGGGCCACCCAGTCCTACCAGCAAAATAACGCATCGATTGAAGGTTTTAGCTTTCAAAACTTGCCCAGATTGTGTCAGTAGGTCCTGGAATTCGTCCACAGAAAGGCCAGAGAGACACCTTCACTTGTGAACCGCCATGTTTACAACAGAGCATTTTAGGCGGCCCAGTCTGCATGAAACCATCTCTCGCCTCTGTCTGAGACAAGACCAGACACGCGCGGTTCTTACGTTACGTTTATGCCTATAGAATCAACTGAAATGTCAATTGCTGGTACAAAAAAAAAAGACAAAAAACAAAAAACCAGCATGTTAATATTTTTTTGGTAGGCTAGGTATCGAAGAGCCAGAACATTTGCGCATGCGCTGACGGAATGTTTGAACAAGAGAGAAAAACGCAGTACCTCCAGACACCGGCGCTGGAGCGTCGTACCAAACGAGTCATCCCGGGATTTCGGCCCGTGCGATCGCTTTTGGACGCAGTTGGCCCTTCGCTGCTTTCTGCTACCGACCTTGCCTCCCGGTACGGCATTGAGGGAGAGATATGTCGGCCCCTAAACCATATGTGACAAATCCCACGCCTACTCACAGCTCCAAACCGCCCTTGTCAATATAGCGTAAGAATTAGATGGCTTATATATTCAAGAGAAAAGTCATTTTCTGTCATATGGTAAGCACTGGAGTCGCAGATTACAAAGTGTACGCATGCGCCCTCCTAAAGGTAACATATACATACAGTCATAAGCTTTTTCCGACTAACTACAGGAGCTCATATCTTCGAGACATTACATTTACAGCTAAAATACATAGCATATACAGATACCTACTAAATACGTAATATTTAAAGATATATTCATTAAAAAGAAAAGCTGCTGTACAAAATGCGGCCCTGGATTCTCTTTTAAAACCAGTAAACTCATAGGTACGGATAAAATCAGGTAGCGCATTCCACAACTTAGCTGATACCTAAAAAAAGGAGAACTAAGACCATAACTGGTTGTTCCAGGTTTATTGAGGAACAGAATGTAATTTCCGCGAAGATCATGCATAAGAAGGGGCGGGAGAGAAAACGTATTTTTCATGTAAGCAAAAAAACCCTTTTTTCAAAAAAAAGACAAAAACATACTTTTATCAAGTAATACGAGGAAATTTTGAATGCGCATATTGCACAGAGATGTAGAACTTGACTTTCGTAGTAAGAGGACAGGTAATCTGCAAATATAAATATCGTTATTCTCTTATTTACATTATTCTACCGTTTCTTTGACACGAGAATTACAGCGAAATGAAAGCACAACTTTGTGGCGAATTTTCTATGATAAAAACTTGTTCTGAAATCCAAAATCTAAGTTAACAGCACACACCAGGCCTACTCCTGAGTATCTGGCTAGAAATCATTCCTCTGGCCGCGCTTCAGCCATTTCTTAAGTTGCCTCGCTCGTGCCCAAAAAGAATTCTGGGTAATTCTGCCATTCCATGACAAGGGAAGACTCCCGGTTCTCATTTCATAGTTTTTTTCATAAGTGTCGGGCCACCCAGTCCTACCAGCAAAATAACGCATCGATTGAAGGTTTTAGCTTTCAAAACTTGCCCAGATTGTGTCAGTAGGTCCTGGAATTCGTCCACAGAAAGGCCAGAGAGACACCTTCACTTGTGAACCGCCATGTTTACAACAGAGCATTTTAGGCGGCCCAGTCTGCATGAAACCATCTCTCGCCTCTGTCTGAGACAAGACCAGACACGCGCGGTTCTTACGTTACGTTTATGCCTATAGAATCAACTGAAATGTCAATTGCTGGTACAAAAAAAAAAGACAAAAAACAAAAAACCAGCATGTTAATATTTTTTTGGTAGGCTAGGTATCGAAGAGCCAGAACATTTGCGCATGCGCTGACGGAATGTTTGAACAAGAGAGAAAAACGCAGTACCTCCAGACACCGGCGCTGGAGCGTCGTACCAAACGAGTCATCCCGGGATTTCGGCCCGTGCGATCGCTTTTGGACGCAGTTGGCCCTTCGCTGCTTTCTGCTACCGACCTTGCCTCCCGGTACGGCATTGAGGGAGAGATATGTCGGCCCCTAAACCATATGTGACAAATCCCACGCCTACTCACAGCTCCAAACCGCCCTTGTCAATATAGCGTAAGAATTAGATGGCTTATATATTCAAGAGAAAAGTCATTTTCTGTCATATGGTAAGCACTGGAGTCGCAGATTACAAAGTGTACGCATGCGCCCTCCTAAAGGTAACATATACATACAGTCATAAGCTTTTTCCGACTAACTACAGGAGCTCATATCTTCGAGACATTACATTTACAGCTAAAATACATAGCATATACAGATACCTACTAAATACGTAATATTTAAAGATATATTCATTAAAAAGAAAAGCTGCTGTACAAAATGCGGCCCTGGATTCTCTTTTAAAACCAGTAAACTCATAGGTACGGATAAAATCAGGTAGCGCATTCCACAACTTAGCTGATACCTAAAAAAGGGAGAACTAAGACCATAACTGGTTGTTCCAGGTTTATTGAGGAACAGAATGTAATTTCCGCGAAGATCATGCATAAGAAGGGGGCGGGAGAGAAAACGTATTTTTCATGTAAGCAAAAAAACCCATTTTCAAAAAAAAAAAAACAAAAACATACTTTTATCAAGTAATACGAGGAAATTTTGAATGCGCATATTGCACAGAGATGTAGAACTTGACTTTCGTAGTAAGAGGACAGGTAATCTGCAAATATAAATATCGTTATTCTCTTATTTACATTATTCTACCGTTTCTTTGACACGAGAATTACAGCGAAATGAAAGCACAACTTTGTGGCGAATTTTCTATGATAAAAACTTGTTCTGAAATCCAAAATCTAAGTTAACAGCACACACCAGGCCTACTCCTGAGTATCTGGCTAGAAATCATTCCTCTGGCCGCGCTTCAGCCATTTCTTAAGTTGCCTCGCTCGTGCCCAAAAAGAATTCTGGGTAATTCTGCCATTCCATGACAAGGGAAGACTCCCGGTTCTCATTTCATAGTTTTTTTCATAAGTGTCGGGCCACCCAGTCCTACCAGCAAAATAACGCATCGATTGAAGGTTTTAGCTTTCAAAACTTGCCCAGATTGTGTCAGTAGGTCCTGGAATTCGTCCACAGAAAGGCCAGAGAGACACCTTCACTTGTGAACCGCCATGTTTACAACAGAGCATTTTAGGCGGCCCAGTCTGCATGAAACCATCTCTCGCCTCTGTCTGAGACAAGACCAGACACGCGCGGTTCTTACGTTACGTTTATGCCTATAGAATCAACTGAAATGTCAATTGCTGGTACAAAAAAAAAAGACAAAAAACAAAAAACCAGCATGTTAATATTTTTTTGGTAGGCTAGGTATCGAAGAGCCAGAACATTTGCGCATGCGCTGACGGAATGTTTGAACAAGAGAGAAAAACGCAGTACCTCCAGACACCGGCGCTGGAGCGTCGTACCAAACGAGTCATCCCGGGATTTCGGCCCGTGCGATCGCTTTTGGACGCAGTTGGCCCTTCGCTGCTTTCTGCTACCGACCTTGCCTCCCGGTACGGCATTGAGGGAGAGATATGTCGGCCCCTAAACCATATGTGACAAATCCCACGCCTACTCACAGCTCCAAACCGCCCTTGTCAATATAGCGTAAGAATTAGATGGCTTATATATTCAAGAGAAAAGTCATTTTCTGTCATATGGTAAGCACTGGAGTCGCAGATTACAAAGTGTACGCATGCGCCCTCCTAAAGGTAACATATACATACAGTCATAAGCTTTTTCCGACTAACTACAGGAGCTCATATCTTCGAGACATTACATTTACAGCTAAAATACATAGCATATACAGATACCTACTAAATACGTAATATTTAAAGATATATTCATTAAAAAGAAAAGCTGCTGTACAAAATGCGGCCCTGGATTCTCTTTTAAAACCAGTAAACTCATAGGTACGGATAAAATCAGGTAGCGCATTCCACAACTTAGCTGATACCTAAAAAAAGGGAGAACTAAGACCATAACTGGTTGTTCCAGGTTTATTGAGGAACAGAATGTAATTTCCGCGAAGATCATGCATAAGAAGGGGCGGGAGAGAAAACGTATTTTTCATGTAAGCAAAAAAACCCATTTTCAAAAAAAAAAAAACAAAAACATACTTTTATCAAGTAATACGAGGAAATTTTGAATGCGCATATTGCACAGAGATGTAGAACTTGACTTTCGTAGTAAGAGGACAGGTAATCTGCAAATATAAATATCGTTATTCTCTTATTTACATTATTCTACCGTTTCTTTGACACGAGAATTACAGCGAAATGAAAGCACAACTTTGTGGCGAATTTTCTATGATAAAAACTTGTTCTGAAATCCAAAATCTAAGTTAACAGCACACACCAGGCCTACTCCTGAGTATCTGGCTAGAAATCATTCCTCTGGCCGCGCTTCAGCCATTTCTTAAGTTGCCTCGCTCGTGCCCAAAAAGAATTCTGGGTAATTCTGCCATTCCATGACAAGGGAAGACTCCCGGTTCTCATTTCATAGTTTTTTTCATAAGTGTCGGGCCACCCAGTCCTACCAGCAAAATAACGCATCGATTGAAGGTTTTAGCTTTCAAAACTTGCCCAGATTGTGTCAGTAGGTCCTGGAATTCGTCCACAGAAAGGCCAGAGAGACACCTTCACTTGTGAACCGCCATGTTTACAACAGAGCATTTTAGGCGGCCCAGTCTGCATGAAACCATCTCTCGCCTCTGTCTGAGACAAGACCAGACACGCGCGGTTCTTACGTTACGTTTATGCCTATAGAATCAACTGAAATGTCAATTGCTGGTACAAAAAAAAAAGACAAAAAACAAAAAACCAGCATGTTAATATTTTTTTGGTAGGCTAGGTATCGAAGAGCCAGAACATTTGCGCATGCGCTGACGGAATGTTTGAACAAGAGAGAAAAACGCAGTACCTCCAGACACCGGCGCTGGAGCGTCGTACCAAACGAGTCATCCCGGGATTTCGGCCCGTGCGATCGCTTTTGGACGCAGTTGGCCCTTCGCTGCTTTCTGCTACCGACCTTGCCTCCCGGTACGGCATTGAGGGAGAGATATGTCGGCCCCTAAACCATATGTGACAAATCCCACGCCTACTCACAGCTCCAAACCGCCCTTGTCAATATAGCGTAAGAATTAGATGGCTTATATATTCAAGAGAAAAGTCATTTTCTGTCATATGGTAAGCACTGGAGTCGCAGATTACAAAGTGTACGCATGCGCCCTCCTAAAGGTAACATATACATACAGTCATAAGCTTTTTCCGACTAACTACAGGAGCTCATATCTTCGAGACATTACATTTACAGCTAAAATACATAGCATATACAGATACCTACTAAATACGTAATATTTAAAGATATATTCATTAAAAAGAAAAGCTGCTGTACAAAATGCGGCCCTGGATTCTCTTTTAAAACCAGTAAACTCATAGGTACGGATAAAATCAGGTAGCGCATTCCACAACTTAGCTGATACCTAAAAAAAGGGAGAACTAAGACCATAACTGGTTGTTCCAGGTTTATTGAGGAACAGAATGTAATTTCCGCGAAGATCATGCATAAGAAGGGGCGGGAGAGAAAACGTATTTTTCATGTAAGCAAAAAAACCCATTTTCAAAAAAAAAAAAACAAAAACATACTTTTATCAAGTAATACGAGGAAATTTTGAATGCGCATATTGCACAGAGATGTAGAACTTGACTTTCGTAGTAAGAGGACAGGTAATCTGCAAATATAAATATCGTTATTCTCTTATTTACATTATTCTACCGTTTCTTTGACACGAGAATTACAGCGAAATGAAAGCACAACTTTGTGGCGAATTTTCTATGATAAAAACTTGTTCTGAAATCCAAAATCTAAGTTAACAGCACACACCAGGCCTACTCCTGAGTATCTGGCTAGAAATCATTCCTCTGGCCGCGCTTCAGCCATTTCTTAAGTTGCCTCGCTCGTGCCCAAAAAGAATTCTGGGTAATTCTGCCATTCCATGACAAGGGAAGACTCCCGGTTCTCATTTCATAGTTTTTTTCATAAGTGTCGGGCCACCCAGTCCTACCAGCAAAATAACGCATCGATTGAAGGTTTTAGCTTTCAAAACTTGCCCAGATTGTGTCAGTAGGTCCTGGAATTCGTCCACAGAAAGGCCAGAGAGACACCTTCACTTGTGAACCGCCATGTTTACAACAGAGCATTTTAGGCGGCCCAGTCTGCATGAAACCATCTCTCGCCTCTGTCTGAGACAAGACCAGACACGCGCGGTTCTTACGTTACGTTTATGCCTATAGAATCAACTGAAATGTCAATTGCTGGTACAAAAAAAAAAGACAAAAAACAAAAAGCCAGCATGTTAATATTTTTTTGGTAGGCTAGGTATCGAAGAGCCAGAACATTTGCGCATGCGCTGACGGAATGTTTGAACAAGAGAGAAAAACGCAGTACCTCCAGACACCGGCGCTGGAGCGTCGTACCAAACGAGTCATCCCGGGATTTCGGCCCGTGCGATCGCTTTTGGACGCAGTTGGCCCTTCGCTGCTTTCTGCTACCGACCTTGCCTCCCGGTACGGCATTGAGGGAGAGATATGTCGGCCCCTAAACCATATGTGACAAATCCCACGCCTACTCACAGCTCCAAACCGCCCTTGTCAATATAGCGTAAGAATTAGATGGCTTATATATTCAAGAGAAAAGTCATTTTCTGTCATATGGTAAGCACTGGAGTCGCAGATTACAAAGTGTACGCATGCGCCCTCCTAAAGGTAACATATACATACAGTCATAAGCTTTTTCCGACTAACTACAGGAGCTCATATCTTCGAGACATTACATTTACAGCTAAAATACATAGCATATACAGATACCTACTAAATACGTAATATTTAAAGATATATTCATTAAAAAGAAAAGCTGCTGTACAAAATGCGGCCCTGGATTCTCTTTTAAAACCAGTAAACTCATAGGTACGGATAAAATCAGGTAGCGCATTCCACAACTTAGCTGATACCTAAAAAAAGGGAGAACTAAGACCATAACTGGTTGTTCCAGGTTTATTGAGGAACAGAATGTAATTTCCGCGAAGATCATGCATAAGAAGGGGCGGGAGAGAAAACGTATTTTTCATGTAAGCAAAAAAACCCATTTTCAAAAAAAAAAAAACAAAAACATACTTTTATCAAGTAATACGAGGAAATTTTGAATGCGCATATTGCACAGAGATGTAGAACTTGACTTTCGTAGTAAGAGGACAGGTAATCTGCAAATATAAATATCGTTATTCTCTTATTTACATTATTCTACCGTTTCTTTGACACGAGAATTACAGCGAAATGAAAGCACAACTTTGTGGCGAATTTTCTATGATAAAAACTTGTTCTGAAATCCAAAATCTAAGTTAACAGCACACACCAGGCCTACTCCTGAGTATCTGGCTAGAAATCATTCCTCTGGCCGCGCTTCAGCCATTTCTTAAGTTGCCTCGCTCGTGCCCAAAAAGAATTCTGGGTAATTCTGCCATTCCATGACAAGGGAAGACTCCCGGTTCTCATTTCATAGTTTTTTTCATAAGTGTCGGGCCACCCAGTCCTACCAGCAAAATAACGCATCGATTGAAGGTTTTAGCTTTCAAAACTTGCCCAGATTGTGTCAGTAGGTCCTGGAATTCGTCCACAGAAAGGCCAGAGAGACACCTTCACTTGTGAACCGCCATGTTTACAACAGAGCATTTTAGGCGGCCCAGTCTGCATGAAACCATCTCTCGCCTCTGTCTGAGACAAGACCAGACACGCGCGGTTCTTACGTTACGTTTATGCCTATAGAATCAACTGAAATGTCAATTGCTGGTACAAAAAAAAAAGACAAAAAACAAAAAGCCAGCATGTTAATATTTTTTTGGTAGGCTAGGTATCGAAGAGCCAGAACATTTGCGCATGCGCTGACGGAATGTTTGAACAAGAGAGAAAAACGCAGTACCTCCAGACACCGGCGCTGGAGCGTCGTACCAAACGAGTCATCCCGGGATTTCGGCCCGTGCGATCGCTTTTGGACGCAGTTGGCCCTTCGCTGCTTTCTGCTACCGACCTTGCCTCCCGGTACGGCATTGAGGGAGAGATATGTCGGCCCCTAAACCATATGTGACAAATCCCACGCCTACTCACAGCTCCAAACCGCCCTTGTCAATATAGCGTAAGAATTAGATGGCTTATATATTCAAGAGAAAAGTCATTTTCTGTCATATGGTAAGCACTGGAGTCGCAGATTACAAAGTGTACGCATGCGCCCTCCTAAAGGTAACATATACATACAGTCATAAGCTTTTTCCGACTAACTACAGGAGCTCATATCTTCGAGACATTACATTTACAGCTAAAATACATAGCATATACAGATACCTACTAAATACGTAATATTTAAAGATATATTCATTAAAAAGAAAAGCTGCTGTACAAAATGCGGCCCTGGATTCTCTTTTAAAACCAGTAAACTCATAGGTACGGATAAAATCAGGTAGCGCATTCCACAACTTAGCTGATACCTAAAAAAAGGGAGAACTAAGACCATAACTGGTTGTTCCAGGTTTATTGAGGAACAGAATGTAATTTCCGCGAAGATCATGCATAAGAAGTGGGCGGGAGAGAAAACGTATTTTTCATGTAAGCAAAAAAACCCATTTTCAAAAAAAAAAAACAAAAACATACTTTTATCAAGTAATACGAGGAAATTTTGAATGCGCATATTGCACAGAGATGTAGAACTTGACTTTCGTAGTAAGAGGACAGGTAATCTGCAAATATAAATATCGTTATTCTCTTATTTACATTATTCTACCGTTTCTTTGACACGAGAATTACAGCGAAATGAAAGCACAACTTTGTGGCGAATTTTCTATGATAAAAACTTGTTCTGAAATCCAAAATCTAAGTTAACAGCACACACCAGGCCTACTCCTGAGTATCTGGCTAGAAATCATTCCTCTGGCCGCGCTTCAGCCATTTCTTAAGTTGCCTCGCTCGTGCCCAAAAAGAATTCTGGGTAATTCTGCCATTCCATGACAAGGGAAGACTCCCGGTTCTCATTTCATAGTTTTTTTCATAAGTGTCGGGCCACCCAGTCCTACCAGCAAAATAACGCATCGATTGAAGGTTTTAGCTTTCAAAACTTGCCCAGATTGTGTCAGTAGGTCCTGGAATTCGTCCACAGAAAGGCCAGAGAGACACCTTCACTTGTGAACCGCCATGTTTACAACAGAGCATTTTAGGCGGCCCAGTCTGCATGAAACCATCTCTCGCCTCTGTCTGAGACAAGACCAGACACGCGCGGTTCTTACGTTACGTTTATGCCTATAGAATCAACTGAAATGTCAATTGCTGGTACAAAAAAAAAAGACAAAAAACAAAAAGCCAGCATGTTAATATTTTTTTGGTAGGCTAGGTATCGAAGAGCCAGAACATTTGCGCATGCGCTGACGGAATGTTTGAACAAGAGAGAAAAACGCAGTACCTCCAGACACCGGCGCTGGAGCGTCGTACCAAACGAGTCATCCCGGGATTTCGGCCCGTGCGATCGCTTTTGGACGCAGTTGGCCCTTCGCTGCTTTCTGCTACCGACCTTGCCTCCCGGTACGGCATTGAGGGAGAGATATGTCGGCCCCTAAACCATATGTGACAAATCCCACGCCTACTCACAGCTCCAAACCGCCCTTGTCAATATAGCGTAAGAATTAGATGGCTTATATATTCAAGAGAAAAGTCATTTTCTGTCATATGGTAAGCACTGGAGTCGCAGATTACAAAGTGTACGCATGCGCCCTCCTAAAGGTAACATATACATACAGTCATAAGCTTTTTCCGACTAACTACAGGAGCTCATATCTTCGAGACATTACATTTACAGCTAAAATACATAGCATATACAGATACCTACTAAATACGTAATATTTAAAGATATATTCATTAAAAAGAAAAGCTGCTGTACAAAATGCGGCCCTGGATTCTCTTTTAAAACCAGTAAACTCATAGGTACGGATAAAATCAGGTAGCGCATTCCACAACTTAGCTGATACCTAAAAAAGGGAGAACTAAGACCATAACTGGTTGTTCCAGGTTTATTGAGGAACAGAATGTAATTTCCGCGAAGATCATGCATAAGAAGTGGGCGGGAGAGAAAACGTATTTTTCATGTAAGCAAAAAAACCCATTTTCAAAAAAAAAAAAACAAAAACATACTTTTATCAAGTAATACGAGGAAATTTTGAATGCGCATATTGCACAGAGATGTAGAACTTGACTTTCGTAGTAAGAGGACAGGTAATCTGCAAATATAAATATCGTTATTCTCTTATTTACATTATTCTACCGTTTCTTTGACACGAGAATTACAGCGAAATGAAAGCACAACTTTGTGGCGAATTTTCTATGATAAAAACTTGTTCTGAAATCCAAAATCTAAGTTAACAGCACACACCAGGCCTACTCCTGAGTATCTGGCTAGAAATCATTCCTCTGGCCGCGCTTCAGCCATTTCTTAAGTTGCCTCGCTCGTGCCCAAAAAGAATTCTGGGTAATTCTGCCATTCCATGACAAGGGAAGACTCCCGGTTCTCATTTCATAGTTTTTTTCATAAGTGTCGGGCCACCCAGTCCTACCAGCAAAATAACGCATCGATTGAAGGTTTTAGCTTTCAAAACTTGCCCAGATTGTGTCAGTAGGTCCTGGAATTCGTCCACAGAAAGGCCAGAGAGACACCTTCACTTGTGAACCGCCATGTTTACAACAGAGCATTTTAGGCGGCCCAGTCTGCATGAAACCATCTCTCGCCTCTGTCTGAGACAAGACCAGACACGCGCGGTTCTTACGTTACGTTTATGCCTATAGAATCAACTGAAATGTCAATTGCTGGTACAAAAAAAAAGACAAAAAACAAAAAGCCAGCATGTTAATATTTTTTTGGTAGGCTAGGTATCGAAGAGCCAGAACATTTGCGCATGCGCTGACGGAATGTTTGAACAAGAGAGAAAAACGCAGTACCTCCAGACACCGGCGCTGGAGCGTCGTACCAAACGAGTCATCCCGGGATTTCGGCCCGTGCGATCGCTTTTGGACGCAGTTGGCCCTTCGCTGCTTTCTGCTACCGACCTTGCCTCCCGGTACGGCATTGAGGGAGAGATATGTCGGCCCCTAAACCATATGTGACAAATCCCACGCCTACTCACAGCTCCAAACCGCCCTTGTCAATATAGCGTAAGAATTAGATGGCTTATATATTCAAGAGAAAAGTCATTTTCTGTCATATGGTAAGCACTGGAGTCGCAGATTACAAAGTGTACGCATGCGCCCTCCTAAAGGTAACATATACATACAGTCATAAGCTTTTTCCGACTAACTACAGGAGCTCATATCTTCGAGACATTACATTTACAGCTAAAATACATAGCATATACAGATACCTACTAAATACGTAATATTTAAAGATATATTCATTAAAAAGAAAAGCTGCTGTACAAAATGCGGCCCTGGATTCTCTTTTAAAACCAGTAAACTCATAGGTACGGATAAAATCAGGTAGCGCATTCCACAACTTAGCTGATACCTAAAAAAAGGGAGAACTAAGACCATAACTGGTTGTTCCAGGTTTATTGAGGAACAGAATGTAATTTCCGCGAAGATCATGCATAAGAAGTGGGCGGGAGAGAAAACGTATTTTTCATGTAAGCAAAAAAACCCATTTTCAAAAAAAAAAAACAAAAACATACTTTTATCAAGTAATACGAGGAAATTTTGAATGCGCATATTGCACAGAGATGTAGAACTTGACTTTCGTAGTAAGAGGACAGGTAATCTGCAAATATAAATATCGTTATTCTCTTATTTACATTATTCTACCGTTTCTTTGACACGAGAATTACAGCGAAATGAAAGCACAACTTTGTGGCGAATTTTCTATGATAAAAACTTGTTCTGAAATCCAAAATCTAAGTTAACAGCACACACCAGGCCTACTCCTGAGTATCTGGCTAGAAATCATTCCTCTGGCCGCGCTTCAGCCATTTCTTAAGTTGCCTCGCTCGTGCCCAAAAAGAATTCTGGGTAATTCTGCCATTCCATGACAAGGGAAGACTCCCGGTTCTCATTTCATAGTTTTTTTCATAAGTGTCGGGCCACCCAGTCCTACCAGCAAAATAACGCATCGATTGAAGGTTTTAGCTTTCAAAACTTGCCCAGATTGTGTCAGTAGGTCCTGGAATTCGTCCACAGAAAGGCCAGAGAGACACCTTCACTTGTGAACCGCCATGTTTACAACAGAGCATTTTAGGCGTCCCAGTCTGCATGAAACCATCTCTCGCCTGTGTTTTCTTTCAAAGGCTTGCCTTTACCCTCATTCTAGCTTAATGATGCTAGCCTGGTGGCTTCTGTGGACGAAAATGGCCTGAAAAGGCAATTATAAAATGATTACCTACCAGATATGAGCTAATTTCGTGTGTCGGAACACAAACGGTTGACATTTGTCACGTGATGCTCTAACATGAGCCCACACAAACTGAATACAGCATATGTTTCAATGTTATGTGTGTACTTTCAGAATATCTCATAATTTCATAAATTTATTTTTTGTGACGTTATCACTTTACCACTCCCACGCAGTCTGTCACGGAGGGCCGTTTCGCGTTACGTCATCACGGCCATGTTGGTGGACGAAAACAAAAGTTCCTTCATTAATTAGCTCCTTTTGTTCGTCCGCCAGCAATTGAACATTGCATCATTGTTATCTGTGGCTCTGGAGATTGGTTGCAAACCGTCTATAATAAAGCCGGGAAAATGGTAAATATTTATCTATTTTGACGTTGGTTGCGGTCGCATTTGGGGAAATCAAGCTCTATTGTTCAGTGTTCTCGTGGGGATTCAAAACACCAGAGAGTTGACACTCTTTTGCGGTCATTAGGAGATTAACACTAGTGTTAAATCAAGTTCTATTGTTCAGTGTTCCCCAAGAGAACATCTGCGCATCTCGAGATACTCGGGTTTGCTATCGATGATGCTTACTGATTTTGTGATATTTTTGCGCGGTTTACTCTTGGTATCCAAAAAGAAAACTGGGGCTAACCATGCATTTTTTGAGAGATAATTAAGCTTTCAATTTTAGAAAGAACGCCATTATTTTAAAGGGCTTTAAAGCTTTTTACAGAAATTATTCATCAATTATCTTTGAAAAATGCGTGGTTACGCCTAATTGTCTTTTTGGATTTCAATAACACTTGTTAATTAGATCTACTTTTTTTGCATAATCATAAACCTGGGCAAAAATACCCTTGAATTAGTAGGAACCGTCCGTAATTTATAACTGGTTTTTCTTTTCCAAGTACTGACACATTCTCTTTATTCCAAATGTATTTTGAATAGTTTCGTGTTTGAGACAGATCCCTCATGCAGGTGATATTTGCCGTCCAGCCGTGTGGGCTATTAATTAACTTTGGACAGGCAAACAAAAGATATTCATAAGTTAGGCAATTAATTACTTTAGTTTTGGTTTTATGACGCTCGATAGACCTAATCGGCTAACTCAATGTTGTACCCAATTCAAATCTCCCGGGATTAAGATTCTTTGTGTGTTGTATTTGCATGATAATGTAGCATTCATATGTAAATGATATGGAAATACCTGGAACAAAACGTTTTATTCCCAAAGGGTTTGAATTGGGTACAACATTGAGTTAGCCGATTAGGTTTATTGAAACTCACTCTATCCCAAATTGCCTCATTTTTATCTTGTAATCTTGAACTCCTTGTGCTGTTATTGCACACATAGAAACAATATCTGCAGGGATTTCGTAAAACTTTGGGTCTGTATACATTAGTTCAATTAAGTAGATATACAAAGGCTTGGATTTTTGAGGGAATTAATTATGGTAATTTTCTCAGAATCATACTTTTGCTAGCTAGGTTGCTGCCTTTATATTTTCACAAACTTAATTCAAATCATTGTAGTTTATGTCCATATTTAAGTTCGCTTAAGTTTAAAAAGAACTATTTGCAAAGCTACGAAAAATTAAAGTAAAAAACCGAACATTTTCGATGTTAAGTCAACCTCAGTGTACATTAAAAAATTTAATTAAGGTTAATTTAAATTATTTTAGCCTTGTAAATATCATTGAAAGTTTATATTTAACACGTATTCACTTAAGTGGAAATGGCTGGTGGTGGATATTGTGGTGAGGTAAATACCCACCACTAGCCACCAACACTGTGGTGAATGGTTGTTTTAGGAGGCAGTGTGGCCCAGTGGTTAGGGCGCTTGCCTTGAGATTCGGAGATCCCGGGTTCAAGACCCGCTCTAACCATTCATTGAATTTGTTCCTGGTAGCCCCTGGTTCAACTTCCCAGCTGCACTTGTAAATAGCCAACTGGTTTGCCTCTGGCCAGTTGGGATTCTTAACAGTTGTTGTTGTTGTTCTGTTCCGTCGTTTCGTTGTGTTTCATTGGCCCTGAAAGGCCGCTATGGGGAGCAGTCAATTAAGTATGTATTGTATTGTATTGTGTTGTATAGTATATAGTAAAACAGTGAGATCATATAATTATAACAAAAAGATGATTTTAACCCATGTATTCCTACAATGATTTCGATATTTTCAGGCACAAATCCCGCGTGAGTAATAGCAAAGGATATTCTGAGTTTTAGTAGCCAATCAGAGCGTGCCTTCAATGCTATCCAATGTTTCAGTATATATTAAGGGTGCGTTCGATTGACCCTATTCCGGAATAAGAATATGTGCAGTGATGATTTGAAATGGTATGTTTGGCGTTTTGAAGTAACAAGGATAATAAAGACATGTTTAAAATGACATTTTAGCAGGTGTTTGATGATTTTAATGTAAATCTCCTTAATTTAAAGCGAAGGATTTCTAACTTCTATCCCACTTATTCCTATTCCGGAATTCGGTCAATCGAATGCACCCTTAATCATGTTACATGTACTCTTTGATCTGCATTCTAGTTCTACCCCACCCATCCTCCTGAGCATCATTTGCCACTTAGAAGTCTTCCATTCTATTTGCTTCCATGCAGCAATTCTAAATGCAATGAACTCAAAAGGCAGCTTACAAGCTTCACAAAATGTCGATCAACGAGTGTAACCGTTTCTCAGGCACCAACTTTATAAAAGATGTGAGACCATTACGCAACAGCGCGCCATTTGTTGGTGAGGCCGACCACAGTGTTCCACTTTGCCCTGAAGAGCAACACTCCAGAGAAAGAACTCCGAGTTGCAGTTTTTCTTGCAGATTTGCTCCAGTTGCATTTGTTTTTACAACTGTCACTGGACAGCTAACACAAAATGTTGTGCTACCACTTTGGGTCGATAGCACAACACCCCCACCATCAACTTCCTCTCCAAATCAAACTATCCAAGGGAAGCCAACACTTGACAGCTATTTTGTTGTTTCATTTTCCTCCTTTGTGTTTGTTTTTGCGTTTGGCTTTGTGATATTACTTTGTGACTGCGTATATCCGAAGTACATCACACCCACCCAGTGGAGATACCGTTGGTTCCTCATGGCGATCGGTTTTTGTCAAGGCTTTTCCGCTCTTTTTATCGTGTTTTCCAGCAGTGGAAAGAGGACACCACCATACTTACAATCCATTCTTGGAAACATTTTAATTCCTGTGACAATGATATTGAGGTATGTCATGAAGTTTTAAAACAGTTTGTTGCATAGCTAGTGAAATATATAGATTTGTATTAAAACTGGGTTTGTCACCAGGTGAGCACATTTAAAAAATATTTGAAAAAATACAAACTAGGTTACACTGGTGGTTTAAAAGATGATATATTACAATAAAAAATGTTCCCAACGTTTCGGTCACAAACACGGACCTTCTTCAGGGGAAGTGAAAGAAAAAACCACACAAAAGCACAAATATAAGCAAGACGCTGATTAAAAATTCGAGATAAGTGTCATTTTTTCTTGTTTGCAAGGGTCAAGTGCAAATACTCCTTGGGGAGTAACGCCCCGTCATCTCGGTTGAGAGGGTCTCTCGCGCAATTAATCTCCCAAGCTTCCAAAATCTTCCTTTGGTGCCAATTACTATTAGTCCTGAGAATTGTGGCCTCATCCCATGCGATATCGTGATTGGTATTTGTCACGTGGTCTGCAAGTGCTGATTTTTTGCATTGTCTCCGTGCGACAGCCTTCTGGTGCTCGCCTTTTCTTGTTGAGAATTTTCTTTGAGTTTCGCCGACGTAGCTCTTGCTACAATCAGCGCAAGGAATGTCGTAAACAGGGCCACGAGTTTCTTCTTTGTCTATTTGGTCTTTCGGTTTGGGAAACATCTGGCTCATTGTTTGATAGGGTTTGAATGCCACTTTGATGCCGTGGTTTTCCAAAACTCTCTTTATTGGCTCAGAGGTCCCGCTGACGTATGGAATTGTGCTATAGCCCCGCCCGGATTCTGCAGCGTTGATTGTGTCCTTCGGCGGTGGTTTAGGCTTGCTGGCATCCAAAATAAAGCGCTTGGGGTATCCATTGGACTGTAATGTCGATATTACTCGTTGCTTTTCCTTACTTCGATCAGATTTTGTTGTGGGGATTCTTTCGGCCCGATCCATCAAAGATTTAACCACAGCTCGCTTGTGCATACTAGGATGGTGCGATGAAAAAGACAGATAGCGATCAGTGTGAGTAGGTTTCCGGTAAACAGTGGTAGTTAATCTTCCGTCTTCCTGGTGGTGAACCATAGTGTCAAGGAAGGCAATTTTTCCCTCCTTTTCGCGTTCAACCGTGAACTTAATGCAGGGTTCAATTGAATTCAGATGTTCGGATGCCAGCAAGCCTAAACCACCGCCGAAGGACACAATCAACGCTGCAGAATCCGGGCGGGGCTATAGCACAATTCCATACGTCAGCGGGACCTCTGAGCCAATAAAGAGAGTTTTGGAAAACCACGGCATCAAAGTGGCATTCAAACCCTATCAAACAATGAGCCAGATGTTTCCCAAACCGAAAGACCAAATAGACAAAGAAGAAACTCGTGGCCCTGTTTACGACATTCCTTGCGCTGATTGTAGCAAGAGCTACGTCGGCGAAACTCAAAGAAAATTCTCAACAAGAAAAGGCGAGCACCAGAAGGCTGTCGCACGGAGACAATGCAAAAAATCAGCACTTGCAGACCACGTGACAAATACCAATCACGATATCGCATGGGATGAGGCCACAATTCTCAGGACTAATAGTAATTGGCACCAAAGGAAGATTTTGGAAGCTTGGGAGATTAATTGCGTGAGAGACCCTCTCAACCGAGATGACGGGGCGTTACTCCCCAAGGAGTATTTGCACTTGACCCTTGCAAACAAGAAAAAATGACACTTATCTCGAATTTTTAATCAGCGTCTTGCTTATATTTGTGCTTTTGTGTGGTTTTTTCTTTCACTTCCCCTGAAGAAGGTCCGTGTTTGTGACCGAAACGTTGGGAACATTTTTTATTGTAATATATCATCTTTTAAACCACCAGTGTAACCTAGTTTGTATTTTTTCAAATATTTTTTAAATATATAGATTTGATTCCTTCCAGCAAAAAAGTCAGGAGGGTTGGAGAGACCTCTTTGCTACCAACCAACTTTTCTTAGGGGAGGAGCTTGTTGTTCCCAGATTACGGGTAGTCACTGCATTGATGAACAAAGTTACTAGGATGTGGGGGAATGAACACAGTCTCACCAATGTTGCCTTGGCTATGGCTTCCCATATGTAGCAATATTTGATCTGCCTTGAAATAGGTTTAATTTAAACCGACTTAACTGTGAATTTAAACCTTAAAGCAAATTTCGTTTAAGGTTTTTCTTCAAACCAGTAATTTGATTTAAACTTTTTTTACCTGTAAATTTAAACCGTTGAATAGACCTCTTTACAGTTGTGTGCTTAGTTACCTGGCCTTTAAATGAAAGTGAGGCTGGTGTTGACCTTGTTATGATACAGACCTCCCTCCTTCTCTTATGTTAATGATGTTGTTGTCATGTTAATTAGTAAGAATTTACATAAGAAAAGCAGTTTCATTCATGGGCCAGGTAACTAAGCACACAACTGTAGAATTAACAAATTGATGTCAGTTTTACATGCATCTGTCCTGCTATTGATTATGAATTTCGTCATAACTTTGTCAGACGCATGAAAAACTGACATCAATAATTATTTGTTTTTTACAATAACAAAAAGGCAGAGGGATCAAAGTTAAGTCAAAACACCAGAAGAACGCGAGACAAAAAATGGAAGAAACTTCAATTTTTTTCAAGCTGATGCCATCAATATCACGACAAATGATAAATTTATGTGTCTGTCCGGTTATTGACAATAAAAATTAGCCAATGAGCGCATGAGAATTTTGCAGTAGTTGTAAAATGGACTATTGACTTAAAACTTCTGAATTGATTTATTAGAAACCTTTGAATTCATTTAAATCTTCCAAATTCGTTTAAAACTTTGAAATTCATAAAATTCATTATTTTAATCTTTCCAATTCATTTCAAACATTGCAAAATCCATTGATAATTAGTAAACTTCTTGGGGCAAGTTCGGCCAGGGTAGGGCAGCCATTTAGTTTTCAAACTATCATTTCCATTTTTTGTCAAAATAGAAATTTCATGCTACAGTTTACACTTCTCTGCTGCTCAAAAAGGTCTCTACTCCATTAGCTGACCAAAATAGGTGCTTACAGATGTAACCCTTTTTTTCTATAGATTCATTTTTCTTAAGAAGATTGCAACCAAAAGGAAATTTATCTCTGCGGTTGTTGTTTTCGTGGGTCTGTTCATTTGCCTCCTGCCAACATTTTTCCCAAGCATGGATTCTCATACTGCAACAAATCGCAATCTGGGAGGAGCATCAGGGCCTGGAAGAATATTATGGCCTTTGGTTTTTATGTTTGGATTTGTAAGTGGACCTGTTTTTAACTGCAGTGGAAACCTGTTAATATGGTCATCCACGGGCCGGCCGGGTGGCCGTATTACGGGAGTAAGGTGTGACAAATATCGCATTTGCACGTCCAGAACAACTTTCTTTTAATAAACATCAGGAATGTATGTACAGTAACTGACAGGTATAAAATACTTGTAACTTGGCTCAGTAGGTAAAACGCTTAAAATTGTTATGTGTACTGTTTGTTCTGAGCCTAAAGTCAAAACAAGAACAGGCCCAACTTACTAGGCTTCTAAAAAATGGAAGCCGCGTAATTACCCAACCAAAAGACTTTTATTAGTGTCAATCATGTTTTTGATGAAAGCACAATGACTTAATGACTTAATCCCTTCGCAATTTGCCTTACTGGATGCTACAGTAGTGTCAAGATCATGTTTGTAATGAAAACAGGAAGGAGTGTTGCTGACTGCGTGACAGTAATTTGTAAAGTAAATCGGTTGTTCGATTACAGTGGTAAATAACAAAGGTCAATGAAATTGACATGACACAGTTGTTTTCGTTTTCTTATTTTTGCACGAGTGGCCATATTAACAGGGTGAAATTATAGAGGATTCTACTGTTTAGGATTTAAAATTGTGGCTGTTGGCCGTATTAACGGGTGACCGCATTAACAAGGGTTTTCTATATTTAATTTGCCGGGCCAAAAAAAAAGGGGCCACAGCAACAAAGTGACCGTATTTCCGAGGTGGCCGTAAGGCGGGGTTCCATTGTATTTCTTTACATTTAAAAAGCCTGAGTGCATATAAGTTCGTCACGCAGTGTACTGCGCCCTGCTCTTAAAAATCATCTGTGGTTTCCCTTCTCTCCTCGAAGGAGTTTACTGTTGTTTTGTTTTCTTTGTGGTCTCTGTGCAATCAGTAGTACCTGAAGTGGACACTTAAATTATATCGTCATCCTGATCATCATCATCAACCACCGATCGGTTGGCTCAGTTGGTTGAGCATTGGACTATGCTGTACAGAAGGTCACGGGATCAAAACTGTGGCCAGACCAACACTCAGGGACTTAACCCTTTGACGCCTGAACCGGCCAAAACCAGCCAGACTTCTTATTTCACTGTGTCTTACACCAGAGTATTTTACACTAGGGAACCCCCATGAGTCAGTGGGTTAACATAAAATGTCACTTCATGAGGACAAAGTGGTGCCTTTGTAAGGACATCTGCAAATGGTTAAGACTCTCTAGTCTTCTCGGATAAGGATGATAAACCGTAGGCCCTGTCTCACAACCTTTCAATGTTCATGGGATGTAAAACAACCCACACACTATTCATAAAGAGCAGGACATGGAGTTCCTAATTTTGTGGTCTGTTCTCTGTGGTGTATCATGGTTGCAAGGGTAACCACTTAGGGCTACACCAAGGTACTCTTACTAAAATCCATGGGTATAACTAAATAATATAATTATGATGATGATGATGATGATGATGATGATCATCATCATCATCATTATCATCATCCTGGTGATTGACAGTTTAGGGTATATACTGGTCCTTACAAATGTATAATTTTGTTTTTCGCAGAGTACCTCAGCCATTTCTTTTATTATAGAAGAGAAAGCTGTTAAAATGAGTGACAAACACGGGAATCTTCAAGCCAGCTTAGTGTCTGTCCTGTTTTGGACATCACTTGCACAGTTCCTTTCTGTGGCACTGTGTTTTTGGGCAGACTTTGTGCCTGGATTTGGGCATGCAGAAAACCTGCAACAGTTTGTTGACAAGTACGTAAGTAAGATGAACACCTGCAGAAAACACCTTGGCTGCCCTGGACCAGGGATTTTCCCCACCTGCCGAGAGTTTCATCCCCTCCTACTTAACCCATTGACACCTCAAATGCCCTAGGATGTCCCTAGTAGACGAGTAAAATCGTCTGGTCTGGCATTAGACAGAGTAAACTCTGTTAAATCTCACTCCCAGGAGTCTTTGCAGGGTTAAGAGAGGAACATTAGAGTTAATAATGCAAATTCACTGTTTTCCCCACCAACTTCTCTAATTAGGCAGGGAAATTATTTCCCTGTCTAATTAAATAAAAAGCCGTTGTTTATTAAGCCCATTTACCCCTGGGAGTGAGACTTCACAGATATTTACTCTGTCTACTGTCAGATGATTTCACCCATCCACATGGGGCGTCCAAGGGAGTTTGAGGTGTCATTGGTTTCGGCGGTCCCCTCTATTAACCCATTGGTTCCTTGGAGTGAGACTTAACAGTTTCTTACTATGTCAAACGCAAGACAATTTTACTTATTCAGGGCTTGAAATTGCGACCAATACAGTCGCATTTGCGACTGAATTTTTTCCCTTTGCGACTAAAATATCTGGAGAAGTCGCAAATTTGTGACTTGTTTTCATCTTCGCTCTTTCGAAACAAAAGGGTTAGCAGTTGCCACTTTGCTGCTCTTTTAACTAAAATAAATGAAGAAATGACAAAATTATCTTGTTTCTTGCCTTGAGTTTTCTTTCAATCTGAGGATAGCGTAATTGTTGCGTCATTTCGCTGCGATGTTACGTGCACAACTCCATTCCTTCGATATCATTTGCCATTTTCAGCGGTTTCTTTCAACACAAGTATTGTGGGCTCATATCTTGCTTTGTTACACCGCTGACAACGCAATGCAGCGCGACGATTTTGCGACTAAATCTCTTTAGCTTGTACGTTTTGTTTTCCCATTTCAGACCACGTGACGTTCCCAAGGGAATTTTCCTTTTGTTTTTTCATAAGTTATGCATAATTATGCACGTGCATAGGACGACATTTGAAAGAAACTGTTCCCAAGGGTAACATCACGTGGTCTGAAATGGGAAAACAAAATGTACAAGCTAAAGAGGTCCATTGCGACTACATTTTTGTATCTTGTTGCAAAATTGCGACTGGATTTTTTCGCTAATTTCAAGCCCTGTTATTAAATGGGGGCCTCCTGGGGCACCTGAGTAGTAAATGATGATCAGGTCTTTTAAAGTGCTACTATGATCAAAAAATCATTTTCTTTTTTCTTTAGAATTTGAAAGCGTGTTCGCTTAACACTTGACTGGCAAAAGTTTGAGCTTTGATTTTTATCCAAAAGCTGTTTATTTTGAGTGTAAAGTTTGGATCTCACGGTCCGCCATTACTCACGTTCAAAACTGACCGATTGGACCTCAGAGAGTTGGATCTAGGGAAAAGTGATGTCATTTACTCACTAGCTTAAAATTTCAGGGTGTATTTCGCGACATATTTTTTATGCAAAACACAAGTTTAAAAATCTGAAAGCCTGAAACTCCCGTGCTGCATCTTAATTCAGCCATGTACACAATTGCTTTACATTCTTAAACCAGTGAGTCTTTGACGTCATTTTCTGCTCAACCCAGCTCTCTCAAGATTTTAAAGTTAGTATTCAGGTTGACCAATAAATAAGAAAATTCCACTTAAAATAAACAGGACTCTTGTGTCTTTTTAAAATCAGAACTTAAACCTTGGGTCACTTAGTGTTTAGTTAACATAGTTTTGAAATCCAAAGGAAAGGAAGAATCTTTTTTTTGGTCGTAGTAGCATTTTAAGGGAGTTTATCCCCTTTCCCTGCCCAATTTAAGAGTGACACTTTTGCTGGAGCTCCCACTATATATTCCTTCTCCATGGAAAATCAGTTGATCAGGCAATTTTAAAATAAGTTGCAAGAGCAAAAAAAAAAAACTGGGTGTGCTCTGCATGTAAGTGTTTATGCATTTTTGTTGAACATTAAATCTTGTTTTGACCAATGACAAAAATACATAAAGGCACAAATTACTCCACCAATGACTGAAGTATATAATTTATTGCACTGGAGGGCAAAACCTGAGTCTACCCCTGTGGAGAAGAGTTTGTTACTCTCCGTCCTAGTGCTAGGTATAGAGTGAATGAAATTGGCAACTTTGTTGTAGCAGAATAAAAGTGGCCACCAAATTGTTATTGAACTGATAAATTGTGTGACTGGACAATATGGATAATTTGTGCCATAATATTTTTAAACATCATTTCTCATGGTCTCTGTGGTCCTTTCTTTAATTAATGCCAAGAATACATGTATTGTTTGAGATTGCCCCTGTTTCATTTCAGCTGGATGTTTGGAGTGAAGTGTGTATTTGGGGGAGCAGGTTGTTCATGGACTCCACCTATTTGTGCTTTTCTGTTCATAACAAGCTACTTGCTGACTGTATGTGGAACAGCATTGTTACTGCGTTATTCAGAAGGAGCAACACTACTGGCAATAGTTTTGGTGAGTTTGGCATTTCCCAGCATTAACTGAACATTACCATCTGGACGTGAAGGGTGATAGACCGGCGTCAGAGAAACTTGCATCAAGTAAATATTTGCAAGATATGAGATGTATGCTCTATTTCCATGAAGTTTTCCATAATTGTAATCTCAATTTCATGCTGACAACAGTAGAGTTTACATTAAGGTTTGTGGCACCTTTTCTGGAAGGTCAGCAAGTGAGCACACCTTTCCTCTTCAGTGTCAAATGCAGTGTAGGGAATTCATTATGTAGAAATGTAGAATTTTTTACCATAATAGCACTTAAATTTAAAACACTGAGGAGATTCAGCATTCACCTAGTCTCCTTTGCAGCCATCTTTTGGGATGTCACGCAATGTCCTTTCAGGGGAGAATTGCGTGACATCCCAAAAGACGGCTGCAAAGGAGACTAGCAGTCACCAAATCAAATCTTGATTTCTGCCTGTGAAGTATTCATTCTGGGGTGCTCAACGATCACCGAAAGTTAACCGTTTTGATATTGGTGCAGAGACTTGTAACCTGCAAGCAGGCTCTTCAATTGAAAATGGCATGCTGTCGGGGGCTTGGTGACTATTCTTGAAACTAATCACAGAGCCCCTATATTTCGACCATGAGCCATTCTCAATGGAAGAGCATGCTTGCAGGCTAAGCTCTGTTCAGTATCAGGTAGCTCTCTGTTTTGTTGTTGTTGTGCAAATATAATTATTTATAATACATGTACTACAAAGGCCTGGTGTATGCTGCCAGGAGAGGTCCTGAGGGACTGATCAAATTTACATGTATGTTAGAGAAACAGTTTAAGCTCGCTGTTCAAAGCCATTTCATCCTCTGACCCCTCTATGTAGGGGCAAATTACAGACGAAAATTTTGGAAATTCCTTCAAAAAAAAAGGAAACTTGTCAGGATTTCATCTAGGGAAAGCAAGATGGGTTGAGAGGAAGATGACCAGAACATATTGATTGGGAAATTGACTTGTCGGTGGTGTTGCGGGCAAACTGTTTTCGAGGAGGGAATGGGGTGGTGGAATGAGAGCGGTGAAGAATATCATTAGGGACTGACAGAGAAGAGGACTGTAATCGCAAAATCAGAATGGGTATTTAACTTGAAAGAGCAAGTGACTGGAGCTGGCAATTTGGGATGGTAATTAAGGCAAATACCTTAATTTCAGTGCAACTACTAGTTTTTGATATTTCTTTTGACTTCAGTCCCTATGCACGCCCTTGGGATTCACCTTTTGGATGTTGTTTGAGGAGAAACCCTTTGGCTGGAATCCTACTTTTCACTCAAGCTCTTGGTTCAATGTTTTTGCCTTGCTCATTATGATACCAGCAGCTTTTATCTACAACACAGGGTGAGTTGAATGCGAATCATTGGGGAGAAATCTTGATTATAAATCACGTCCTCCGCAATTAACCACAAATTTGGTATTTTCATGTTCTCAGGAAGAGAACTGAAAAGAAATGTGAAATGCACATGTGGAGCGTGGCAAACAGAAGTGTAAAGTAAACCAATCAGAATTCTGCTCCAATTTGGCTAAACTATAGAATACAGGGCCACTTTTTTGAATCAAGTACTTTTTCAGTGGCTAATGGCAGCTTGGTAGTCAACTGACGATGATAAACCTTATGACTCTTACTGGCGATCCACAGAGCCCTTCAGTGATACTGCTTCAAAAATGGCCCTGTATTCTATAATTGCATTCTCGTATAGTGTAATCGGCGGTCTCTCACCACAGGTTCCCCAAGCTGATACCAAGAAAATTCATAATGACTTGTATAGAGCAAAATACCTGAATTTAAAGTGCTACTACGACCAAAAAACCAATTATTTTTTTCTTTGGATTTCAAAACTATGTTAATTAACTAAGCACTAAGTGACCCAAGTTTTAAGTTCTGATTTTAAACATCTGATTTTAGACACCTATTTTCTGTAAGTGGAATTTTCTTATTTTATTGGTCCACCATTAAGTAGAAAATGACCATTAAGGAGAAAATGATGTCGGAGACCCACTGGTTTAAGAATGCAATGCATGTGTACGCGGCTGAATTAATATGCACCACAGGAGTTTCGGCTTTCAGACTTTTAATCCTGTGTTTTGCATATATACTAAATTGCGTTTAAATGCTGAATTTTTAAGGTAATGAGTAAATGATATCATTTTTCCTCGATACAACCCTCTGATGTCCAATTGGTCAGTTTTGAACATGAGTAATGGTGGACCGTGAAATCCAAAACTCAAAGCTCAAAATTTTGCCAGTTAGGTGTTAAGAAGAAAAAAGAGGAAATGATTTTTTGACCATATTAGCACTTTTAAGGTGGCTCAAACCAGTTACAACACTTGAAAGAAACATTCTTATTACAAGGATTGACACTACAGCACTTTGTCACTTAACAGCAATGTTATAGTACCACATCAATCACCAATTATTGCTGAAAAAGATTTGGTCATTTTTTTGTGATGTACAAAGTTACCATGGCAACAGGAAAGCCCTGCAAAAGCACCCCATGTTTCGTCTTTAGCTGCTCATATGCCAAAAACGAACTCGGTGAGCTCCATTTTTTATTTCTGAAAGGTAATCAGCATGCCAGAATGAAACTTTCAGCAAAGTGTAAAAAAATCCTGTGGAGTGGAGTTAGAGCCATCGTAAATAATTGAAAATTTAAGGTGGCTCTGAATCCGCTGCACAGAATTTTTTTTTAACTTTGGAGAGAATTTCATCTTGGCCTGCTGATCACTTTTGTGCAATAAAAAGTTGGGCTTTTTCAGATATGAGCAAGTAAAGCCAAAATATAGGGTGTTTTTGCAATCCTTTCCTGTTGCCATGGTAATTTTTACGTCACAAAAATGACTCCATAGCGTTCAGAAATAACTGATGTTTTACATGGTACCATAATATTTCTGTCACGTGATAAAGTGTTGTAGTGTCAATCCTTTTAATAACAAGGTCTCTTGAAAGTGTTGAAACTGGTTTGGGCCACCTCAAAGATATGAACTATTCTTAATTAAAAGAGTGCTTGCCTGTCTTCATCTCTGAGGTTCCTCGTTTGTGTTTTCTTTCCGGTTTCAGCGATTATTCCGGGGGTGTTATTGTCGATGTTGCTTTCAAATGTGGTCATTTTTCTCCATACAAAGTTCTTGGCTTGTAATTTTTCTGCACATCTGCAGCATGGGGTACCTGTGTTCTCACAAAACCGAATTCATTTGATCGTAAGCTTCGGAGTCGGAGGAACTCTTTATCAGTATATTCGATAGGATCGTAACCTTAAGAAGGTTTCAAAGTTCATCGGTCGGCTGTTATCCTAATGGCCTTCAGTTTGAAAGTATAAAAATCACGTTATCGGCATATTGCCGGTATAACGCATTCGTTCACTTCCACTTGCGACTTCTTTGTCCTTTAGCCTAGACTGAATCTGTCTATTTCTTTTTTTCATAGTGTGCACTTAGCTATCAAGCTAATTCACAGGCATCCCACTTTTAATAATCTGAAAGGCCGTCCTATATTTTATTTCCTCAGTTTCGGTGTTAACGCATCTGATTTTTTTCGTGATCCAGGATGCCTGAAACTGAGAAACAAGAATAGTGGAAAATTATTCATCAGATCCATGAAGATACAATACCCAGTGTTTTTCTGTCAAATGGACGTGGAGAACAAGTACCATGTTTAGAATCCAAGTGATTCGCTCCAGCCCTTGCAGAAGACGATGTCGTAAAAGTCATCTTTACAAGATGTAAAAATCGAAAAAAATTACTCCTGTCCAAATAAAGAAATCAAAATCTCCCCAACCAACTGAAAAATTATTCCGGAAAATACTGATTCCACCCTTGTGCTTTCTTTGCAGCCCCTTTTCGAATTTCTGTCTATATTTGTTCACGAAGCCATTTACGAATGATAGAAATGTGTATTTGAAGTGTGGTTTATAGACGAAAGAAGTGATCTTCTCACTGATCTGGACAATTTAAGCAATTGTCTCTGATTTACACACATGTGCAAAAAAGGTGTTGATGAGTTCAGGTGACTTTTCAAATGACTGTCGAAAGTAATTACGCGATTGCAATTGCTGCGCTTAGTGATTGGTTTAAAAATCTCGCGCCACCAGTTTATCAACCAATGAGAAGGAAAAGCAAAACCAGTCGCGACCTGCAGGCACGATAGAGCAGTTTTCAATTGAGTGTCGAAAGTAATTAGCGAATTGCTTTGGTTTTGCATTACTTCACTCAGTGATTGGTTCAAAGTTCTCGCACCATTTTTTCAACCAATCAGAAGTGAAACCAAAACCAATCGTGGCTCGCGCGTGCACATTTTCCCGCGCTTTGTGTTGGCTACGTGTAATTACTTCGAGTTTGATTGGTTGACTGGATTGTCTCCGTCCTTTTTGATTGGCCAAAGTAATTTCTTTGGTTTTGGTTTTACGTCACTCGATTGAAACTCGCTCTGTGTCCTGCGCTTTAAGCAAGTTATACAGAATTGCGACGAATTTGGATTGGTTCATTGTGCTGTTTGCACCTGCCGTGAGGCGTCGGCGTAATTACGTTGGTATTTGTTTTACGACACTCAATTGGAAACCGCTCTAAGTGCGAGTTTCACTTAAATCTTTCGAAGCCATTTACGTAATACAATATTATTAACCTTATTCAAGTGTCAATTTGTATTTAGCTAATGAAAGGTAATTGGGGACACTGAAAAAAAAGAACTTGTAAAAAAAGCTAGTCATGTCAAAAGTGATCCACAAGAAAAGGGAACAAAGTATAAAATATATTAAAATATCAACCAAAAGAAAATAAACAAGGGAGCTTCATAAAATGTAAAATACATCACTGAGAATATCATGTAAATAGTTTCAGAGAACATTCACGAAACATAATTGACATCCACGAAATCTTCGAGGTTCTTACGCCGCAGGCTAGATAGCTTGCTCGTTATCTTTGTTGGCCAAATTTGACCATATATGGGGAGGGGGGGGGGGGGGGGGGGAAGACCTAAGGATACCGCGCATCGGTGGCTCAGTTGGTTGAGCACCGGGCTGTCACGCGGGAGGTCGTGAGTTCAACTCCGGCCGGACCAACTCTCAGGGTCTTTAAAAAACTGAGGAGAAAGTGCTGCCTTTGTAATTACATCTGCAAATGGTTAGACTCTCTAGTCTTCTCGGATAAGGACGATAAGCCGGAGGTCCCGTCTCACAACCCTTCAATGTTCATAATCCTGTGGGTCGTAAAAGAACCCACACACTTGTCGCAAAGAGTAGGGCATGTAGTTCCCGGTACCGGTGTTGTGGTCTGTCTTCTGTGATGTATCATGGTTGGGAGGGTAAATGCTCGGAGATATTAGCTACACCAAGCTACTCTAAAAATCCGAGGGTAAATAAAGATGCATGATATATCTTAAAGATCTTAGTAATTCATTTCGTTGTTCAACCTGTATGTATTTGAAAGTCTCTATTTCTAAGGCAATAATTAGATGACGACATTGAAAATGCTACTCAGACACTGCTGGGTCACATACAATGTTTCAGTTTTTAGATAAGGACAGCAACATCCTGTAATCGCCTAGTATGTAAACTTGGTAGATTTGCACGCTTAAGAAGAGAAGTATACTCTTCTGATTGGATCTTCTATACAATCCTAACAGCATGTTCTTGTATCCTTTCGACGTCCCTGGTATGAAAACTAATAGCATTAAGGATGTTTTATAGTAATTTTCCTTCAGTAGGAATGAGGTTTCTCAACTTGAGTAGTATGGCCAGTCCCTTTGATTGGCTCTCTTTTACACTGGTCCACAGTATGTGCACCAAATACAAGGTGCTTGTGTCTGTCGCAGCGTTTACACGAACGCGCTTTCATTTGTAACCGCATCGTTTTCGATGCGATTACACCTGTTTTCACGACACCGATCGAGACTGTCGCCGAAACCGTGTCGATTTGAAACCGCTGCCAAAAGTGAAGCGTTTTCAAAACGACGCGGTTACATCTGTCGGGTAAACAGCGAAACCGCATCGACTTGAATACGGTTTCCATTTTGGCGCGAAATTTGCATTGTTCAATTAGCACGTAGTGCGGCGCTCGCTTATATCATCACGACTTGGATTTTCTGGCGAAAACGGATCCATGTAAACACCTCCAAACAGCATCGATTTTGACGCGGTTTCGCAGTCATGAAACCGTGTCAATGTGAAACCGCGTTCGTGTAAACGTTGTCTGTATTGACTCCGAGAAACTTGATGTCGTTAGCGCAATGGAGACTTGTATTGGTTGAGTGTTAACAAAACACACTCACTGTCCTTTCGGTGTGAAACTTATCAGAATGGGCCATTATACATGTATACTCAACAGAATATCCCGTTTTTGATTTGTTAACAGGGAGCTTAAGCACGCGCGTTTTTGAGACGCGGACGGCAACCGGAAGTGAGCTGCTTTCCCTTTTTTTGTCTTCACACAACTACATTTACATTGCTAAGTATCTTTTGTCCATTAGAAATGATTAGTATAAAAATCTGGGAGACACCACTGTCCTGGCACGCGAAACGTTCTCTTCCCGTTTCCCTCCGCGTCTGAAAACGCGCGTGCTTAAGGAGGCTCGAAAGGGTTTTTCGTTTATATAGTTTTTGAGAAACGATGAATGATTCCAAAGAAGAATATCTCATAGTGTAGGCAAACTATAATATCTTTGCAACTCTACTGTTGGGTAATACTTTAAAGGCACTTATGACGTTATTTCGGTCACCATGGCAACACTCTAGGTCCACAAAAAGGCCCTCTAAATTTCAGAAACGGAACGATGGGGCAATAATAATTAAAAATACGTATGGAATCCCAAATGCTTAAAATAGAAGTCGATTCCATGGAACAATTGTTTGATAGTTTTTTAGCAAAACCTGGAATGTGGTGGAAAGGAACTGGTAAGACAAATCACGGTTTGATATCCGAGTCTCCCCGACTTTTTTAAACGAACCACTTTCTGCTCATGTACATGAAGTACCCACTTGAGATACCCTCGTGCAAAATATCAAGATGGCTGTCGCGAACGGCCTTTCAGGGTACAAAGTTGGAGAAATTTCCCAAGTACTACTCTCAAAACAAAGGGAAAAAAAGAAAGAAGGCAAAGAGAATGCTAAACTCAGTGCACTCTTTAGTTCTGCCAATGTATTTCAACCGCAGTTTGTGTCCCTAACAACGAAGGTAAGTCTTCGAAGCTTCATACTTTACACATATAGAGGTTTTGCACGGCAGCCATGTTGCATGGCCGGAACAATAGATTCTTTTTCCTATGGGAACAAATGTTCTTTCTAATGCAAATCATTTTCATTGTTCCTGTCATGCAACATGGCTGCCGTGCAAAACCTCTATAGACTGCAAACCAAACGTAGAACATAAAAATTAAAGTAGAGCTAAAGCTCATATTGGTGAATGATTTCCAGCTATTATTTAGCTTAATATCTTTTGGATTTACCAGAAAGGGGAATGGACGATCGTAACTTCTGCAATGCAAATAAGATTTCGTTTTAATTTGTTGCTAAATTCTAGAACACCCTGCTCCGTACCTTAGACCATTTTACACTTGTATACATGTGGCTAAGTTACCTGGCCTAAGACCGGAAGCGAAGGTCCCGGTGAGGATAGATAGTTTATTTCACCTTAAAACACTTGCAGCTAGAGGCTGAATTACGATTTTAAGGTTTACAAAATAACATGAAAATTTACAAAAGTTACTATTGAAACAATTTAATATAAATCACTGATTAAAAATGTACATAAACAATATCGTCGCTCTTTGGAGGTTGGGTGCCCGAAACATCCTGGAGTTTCCAATATTTGCAGCCAGCTCCAAGATGGAGACTTCACCGATGGCTGGTAAAACCTGACAACTCAGTCATGAGCCCCCACGCCCCCGAGAAGAACGGGCACCCGTCACACTGATACACAGTGGAAAGCAGAGGGTGGGGAGGGAGGGAACAAAAACCGCTAAACGCTCCACAAACAATGCTCCTACTTCCCGCCACACTGATAAATAAGCGATACAGCCCAAAGCACAAGATATTCTACGCATGCGCAAGTATACTAAAACCACTGACCAATTGGCTGCAGTCGCTCCTAGTTGTTTACTTGGTTAAACTTCGTTTAACCTCATTAAAACTACATATTTACAATAGCAGTATTCTAATTATCAGTTATTCACCTACTATATACTGTTTTACATGACTTAAAATGAAACTATTCTTATATCTTTTTGTTTTACATTCCCTCCGGATAAAAGTTTTCTGTTTCTGCAGTGTAGGCTCACATTTACGTGGAAGTAGTTTGTACAGACTGTGAAATTGATAGTACATATTTCATTGAATAACTTTGATGCGATTAGCCCTCTTCTATCATGCAGTGTTGAAAGACCAGACAGCTCCAGAGCCTTAACGTATGATAAATTGGGATATAATATAGTCTGTAGAGCTCGTTTTTGCAATCTTTCTCTGTGTAGGTCCTGACTTAAGTAAGTTGTTAGAGCATGGTGAAAAAGAGGATTGCCATACTCCAACATAGAGCAAAGACATGTAGTGTAAAATAGAATAGCTCTGTTGGAGCAACATGCGATTTCTTAAGTGCCTTAGAAAGTACAATCCGGTTGTGACCTTCCTAACAAATTCTGACACATGGACGTTCCACCTTAATTAATCAATGCAAATATTAAGTCCAAGACTAGTAGTTTAACACTATTCACAGTTTCTAATATCTGACCGTTTAAACTTTAAGGGTCAAAAACTGGTTCATTCTTTGAAAAGCTTATCCTGAGTTCTTTGCATTTTTGTTCATTCATTTGAAATAGGTCATCCCTTGCCTGTCTTACAAGATCGTCTTCTACTTGCTGGATACAGCTCCCTTGACCCTTTTTTGATACAATCTTTTAAATGTGCTTTTCTAATAAATGTCAATGTAGACCAATTAGAATTACAGCAACTCAATAATTATTTGGATGATAAAAGCAGTGAGGATTGGTCACTGGCAGCCTCGCAGGGTTCTATATAAAAATTATACAGTTACTTATTACCATCAAACACAGATTTTATAACATTTGCCATTTTGTACTCGGCATTCAGCAGGCTTAACTCTAGAATACCCTGTCACTAATTTGCGTACACTGTATGTAAACAATAGCCTGCATTTGGCATGAAAATATGCTTACTTTGTCCGCAGATGTTATCTGTTCTGAGAAGCGAACAGTTTTCCAAGAGCGAAGCTCGAGGAAAACTGTGAACTTCAAGGAACAGATAATGTCCAAGGACAAATATTTGAGCAAGGCCGGAACTTACAAATTAGATGAAATGTTTACAAACAGCTTACCATCAAAAACGTTTACAGCATTATCCATTTAAAATTGATTTTTAGGTGTTTCTGGTACAGCTTTATCAACCAGCAAGTTTATTTCTTCTTCTATCACAAAAGCAAACCATTCACCCATCTTGTTTAGATCAATCACGTGTAAGCAAAAATATTTGATGGATTATAAGAGTAGGTATGCCTCATTCTTCAAATGATGCTGCTTTAAGGAAACAATAGTGGCGGGGTATTCTTAAGTTGCTCCGTTCAGCGTTCTGTAATAGAGTGTACCGTATATCCCTGCCGCTTTTGTGATGCGTACCTGCCAACTTTCCCAGTTTTGCTGGGAGTCTCCCAAGTTTTTCATCAAATCTCCCGGTCTCCCTGTTAGAGCACCAAATCTCCTGAGAAATACCTACCACGACCTTTTTCCAAATTTTAAAATTAATTTTGTTATTTTCAAGATGTCAAAAAGGAAAATAAAACAACAGGTGGATTGATCTATTCTCAACCAGAAAACGTAAAACAGAGCAATCAAATTGATGTACGTTTAAAGAGTTTGAACAAATCAAATTGCACAGTACATGGTAGAAAGTTGGCACAGTTATGGGAACAATAGCATGTTATTCTAACCGAGAGACTTCAGGAACATTCGGAATGCCTTCGTGAGTTTCGGAGAGTATCCAGACGATGTTAAAAACGACGTTCTTACAATGCAATGTTCTTACTCTGAGGGTTGGCAGGTATGGTGATGCCAATTGTATGAAATGTAATCCAAAGTGTCGTCCAAAGTACGAAATGGATCTCAGCAGTGACTCGCAGCTGTGAATCCAACTTTTTTTTTTATGCTTACAAGTGTGTTTGATAAATTTTTTTCTCATCAGAATGTAAATCCAAGAAAAATTCAACCAGCTTCAGAGAAAGTATGGGTCTCTAATGTTTCCTTTGCTCTATCATACAGCCATTGTTTGAAGAAGTGATTGCAGAATACCTGACTGTAACAATAGCCACTATTCTCATTCTCACTGAGTACAATAATCAGGAGTTGCTTATTGTCTTCATTGGAGAAATTTGCTTCTGTAGGGTTTCGTGCCATTTGTTTAGTTAGATCTGTCGTGACTAAACTTAAGTTTTTTCACTGGTGCCTTAGCATCAATAACATCTCACTGTTTTTATTTCTATTTAGAAATCTGAGAGGAAGGTGGAATCAACTGGTAAGACCCAGATTAACCAAAATGGTGATCTGCATGTACACCATGTGAAGGAAGATCAAAAGGAAACAGGAGGTACTCTGACTATTATTTTTTATTCACATTAGGCTCTGTGAGTATCGGTGAATAAAAATCGAGACGAAGTATTATTGTTTTACAATAAATACATAGCTGATAGCTAGGTGATTACCGGTATTTGAAAAATATGCATTTTCCTTAAAACAATTAATTTCTTTGTCTGTCACCTTGACAAAACGGCTTGCGCCCATTTTGAAAAAAAAAAAACGCTCAGGTGATTATCAAGAAATAATCACCTCAAGTCCAACCAATCAGCATAGAGAATTTTCAATAATAAGACCTGTTATTGATGCATTGCTTGCAAGCCTTTACAAGACAGCAATTGAAACTACATGTATTCCGAGACTGTTAAGTGTTACATAACAAAATTTAAAAAAAATGCTGGGATAATTCACAATGATATTGTTTAGGATATCCAATTCTGAACATTTATAACTTTTTTTTATTATATCCATTTGGCTACTGTTTCTGGCCGATATAATGCATGCTCTGATTGGCTAAGTGCAGCTAAGTGCCAGGGCATTATTCCCCCGTAATGCCCATGGACCGATTATGGATTATGCAAATTAGTTTTTTCTTCTTTAGAACAGTTCTGTTAGCCATATAATAACCAAATTAATAACCTCGAACGTTCGGTCGTTATAGCAAAATCTCAAACCTCTGCCTAGCTGTATTGACCTCGCTGTCGCTCAGTCAATACGGCAAAGCCTCAGATTTTGCTGTAACAACCTCAATCTCAGTTATTACCCGGTAAGTAGTTATTAATGATGAAAATCTGCAGGATTGCATTGACCTTTCTTTGACATGTATGGGTTTCAAAAAGACGTGAAGTCGGTGGCTGGTTTGATCAGAATAACCAACTGTTGTCATTATTTCAAATGTCAAAATGAATGTTAATCTTAGATTGAAAGAATCTGTCTTTAATTAATTAATATTACTTCACGTATTTAGGGAAAAGTAGCCAACTTCTCGGAGTACAGCAGCTGTATAGTACATGTAGCCAACGCTTTTCTCCGGTTTTTGGTACTTATTGAAGCCAGTATTGACATCCCATTTTATTTTGATCATTTTCCTGATGAGGAGAAACACTTGAAAGGATGGAGTTTTTTAATGAATTTTTGACTCTGTAGGCTAGTTACAAGAGATGATTTTTTTTTAAACCCTTCCCTGTTAGCAGAGATTAATCTTTTCTTTTGCATTCATTGAGTTGACGAGTAGGAGAAAAGAGACCTGTGCCATGGGTCGAAACTCACTTTGTCAAGCTTGCGCGGCAGTTACTTAGCGACCAAATCCTCATGTGATACTTAACCCTTTGACGTGCAAACCAGACTTAGTATTTTACTCTGTCTAACGCCATTTACTCTGTCTAACGCCAGATGATTTTACTCGTCAATGGGGAACCCCTTGCGTCAATGGGTTAATGTTATGTGGGCTCACTTAACAGCAGCAAAATTACTGTAAAGGAATGGACGGGACACAGCGGGCTCAAGTCACAGTCACCAAACATATCATGGGGCGTGCGGTTTGAAAAGTACCACCCGAGGTTGTGGACAGCGGTGGGATCAAAGTGAGTTTCAAACCATGGCAGAGGCCTCTTTTCCTGTTCCCGTCAGCCTGGCAAATGCAAAAAAGAGAATCCTCTGCTTGAAGGGAATTTATTAAAGCCTCTCCCAATGCCATAATTTTTATGAGCACGTATCTTGTATTTGAAAATGTTAACAAATCTGGTACTCATTTTACCGACCTCGGAAGGATGGAAAGCTGAGTGAACTTTAGCAGGATAGAAGGTCGCCAAATATTCCAGTGTCGGCAGAACCGGGAATGGAACCTGGGACCTTAGGGTTGGAAGGCAGAGATCTTACCACTGCGCCAACCCCTCGGCTATTATACATCACATCATGATTGACTGTGTACATGTACTTAATTTTGAATTTTATGCTTAGAAACGTTTTCTCATGGAAAAAGAAAAAGGAAAGTACCAACCAGGTGAGTTGGTCTATGAGAGATGCATATGTTTAAAATTTGTCAAACCCATTCAATTTTGATTTTTCTTTGTCTAATATTCATTATCATAAAAAAAATTAAACGTGGTGTATAATAGGCCTTTTTCAATATAAAATTCAGCTTGAAAGAGAAATTTTATTAGAGGACAAAGACAAAGGTGGATGATATATAATTTTTTTTTTCACGTTCATTCCAATGTGTTTCTATAATTGTTTTTGTCCTCACTGCCTCACTATCACGCTGAATATTTGATATTTCAAAAAATGACCTATTGTCAAAGCAGAAAACAAAAACGTAAACTTTCATTGGGGGAGGAGGGGGATAACAGGTAAAATTGAACCAAATAAATTGCTGAGCTATTAAAATGGTCTGAGTCAGGTTGTAGAAAATTTTAATAATTGCTCTGAAATAGCAATCACCGGTACTGATATCTAATTTGTTTTTGAAGAGTCTAAGTAAGTTACTCTGCGAGCAGTTGGTTTCCCCTACGCTTTCTGAGAGAGAAACCACTGCGAACAACTGTTTGATTTTTCCATCGAGCATGTGCGAAGTACGTCACACCCCAGGTGATGTATTTGACATCACTGCGTCTTATTTCGCGGGAAATCACTACACAGCAGGCTCGCCCAAACGCAGCAGTTACCTAGCTGAACACACATGCAAGTGCCAAAACAAGTTTACTAACTCGCTTACAGGCTCAAATTTAATTTATTCATCCTTGGCGCTGGACGGCGGATTACTCAGTAAAACTAAAGGTTGCTTGCAGTGGTTTCTCTCTCGGGAAACGTAGGAGAAACCGAATGCTTGCAGAGTATAAGTAAGTACACTGTAGCCAGATATCCTGTCAAATAGCTATCTGCTGGCTACATAGGACAACCTTGAGTAACTCACAATGTACACAGTGTAGCTCATCTTATGAAATGCAGATAAACTCAACCATGTTACAGCTGAGAGCAAGACAAACTAAGGATACATGTAGCAGTTCATTGAAAGTTCAAAATGAAATTATAATTATTTTAGTGATGATGAAGATGATGAAACTCTAGTGAAGAAATCATTCAAGAAAAGGAAGAAATCTGTTGAAACTGAAGAAGATCCGGAGAGACTGGCCAGGACGGTGTTTGTTGGAAATCTACCAGTGGCATTTACTGGAAAGGTTTGAGAGATTATTTGTCTTCTTGCTTGTCTTAAATGCTATACGTGTATATTATCTGGTCTGCAAGCAAAGTGACTACATTGCAAGACAAAAAATCATTGTTTTATTAATAAATTTTACTTTACCCGCATCGACCAAAATAATAGTCTGTGATAAATACTTTTTAATGATTATTGCTGACAAATAAGCGAAAGCCGTGGTCCAGATGTCATAAGCATAAAATTATTGCAAGTTGCAGTACTTGTAACTAAATTTGTATATTTTAATATATTTGTCTGTTTCTGTGCACAGCACTGATGTTAATATTTAACTTTTGTGAAAATATTATTTTTAAAGTTAATTATGTTCATAAAATCTCTTCCCAGCTTTAATAATTAAGTTTGGTTTTATATATATTAATAATACATACATGTATACTGCAGTTCACTCTTTCTTGGGATGTTAAAATAATTTTTTCGAGGTGTTTATTCGTATTCATTAAGATTTTGGCTGACAAAATTAAATACAATGTATTGGATATGAGAAACACAGGTAAATTTTGTCTGTATTTGTTTTCAATAAGAAGGGTTGATTCAATACATGTAAGTCCAAACATTGTTGAGAGTGGTGTACTTACTTTTCCTTGCAAGGAATTGTGGCCATTATACAATAACAATAATAATAATAATAATAATAATAATAATAATAATAATAATAATAATACAATATAATACAATATAATAATAATATATCTAGTGCTTGTTGACAAAAGCAAGAAAAGCTGTCATATTATAGATGTGGCAATTCCAGACGACAGTGGAGCAAAAGAAAAGGAGGCCGAGAAGGTTGAAAAGTATCAAAATCTGGCCAGAGAATTGAGGAGGATGTGGGAAGTGAAAACCAAAGTCGTACCAATTGTATTGGGGGCTTTAGGAACAGTGCCATTGCGACTGAAGGGCAACTTAAAGGGCATAGGAGTAGACACATCAATTACCTTAATCCAGAAGTCTGCATTGCTGGGATCAGCAAGGATACTAAGAAAAGTATTGGAAATGTAAAGGACAGGGAAAAGACTGAAAGATTTTGGTGTTCATTGGCAACTTGTTGTTGCCCGACACCACAAATTTACCAGCTGTTAAATACTTAAGCTGAGCAGTATGACTATGAAATAATAATAACAATACAGTACATTTATATAGTGTCTTTTCTCTGTGGTCCAAAAACGCTTTACAGCGAGGTCACTTTCCCTTTTAAATGCAGGTAAAAGCCAACTATCTAAAAAGCTGAATATGTGTTTGGAATGTGCAACTTAAACAGAACTGGTGTTTGTTTTCTTAGAAACTGAAGAAGCTGTTTGCTGTTTATGGTAAAGTGGAAAGTGTACGATTTCGCTCAGCTGTAAGTACTGACAATCCACATAATTAATTTTAAGTTTAGTGATTAATCATGATATATCCAGCCAATCAGGTAGCTGTCACTTAATCTCTTGTTTTTCTGGTCTTAAAAACTAGAGACACTAAATTAAATGAGCTGGATAAAAATTCTGAAAGGTTGGAAAATACATGCAACATGAGTCGAATATTAGGGAGTATGAAGTGTTTCAAAGCCTCAAAAACAATCTTACCTGACTTTAAGTCCTTGCAATAATATACTTCTAGTTTTAGTCTTCACTTAGTTAAGCATTTTAAATAATATTACAATAATTTATACATGAAACCCACTGATCTCACTTTAAGTGAATTATGACTTGTGTTCACATTGTTTAATTAAAGTTATCTTTATTATTTTCAAATTATAGAATGTTATAATGTAGCAAAATTGTACTACTTTCTTGATAAATGCTTGTGTATATTCTCTTAAGGGTGTTATTATTTATTTATAGTGATTGGCATATTTCAGGGTTTTCAAATAAAATATTTATTTCAAGCACATACGGTATTAATAATTGAGGAAGTAGTAGTTTAAGAATTACCACAGTTAATGAAACTCTGTGTTTGTTGTTCAAAAACTCAAAAGGCTGTTCTTGATAAAAGACAAAATTCTGAAATGCAAAATTATTGCACACTTTTTTAATGACTTAATCATAGCATGGATGATTCTACAGAGACGGGTGAAAGAGTCACTGCATTGGAAGAAATATTCAAAACCGCTTCAAAGAAAAGTGTTGACGTTTTGGATTTAAAAAAGAAAAAACTTGAATATATTCCAAATGGATTGCTTCTGCTTTCTCCTTTGAGATATCTTTATCTTGAAGGAAACATCATTTTGTCTTTACCTGAAGAATTCTTCCATTGTTTGGGAAACTTAGAATGGCTTGATCTTAGGAACAATAAACTCAGCGAAATTCCCGGAAATGTTGGAAAACATAAGAACTTGAAGACACTATTGCTTGGGAGAAATCAGCTCAGGTTTTTACCACCGGAAATAGGATTTGTTAAGACATTAACAGGACTGAACTTATCCGAGAACCCACTGCAGGATCCTCCACTGGCTGTGATTACTAAAGGTGTCTATGCTATTAAAGCATATCTGCTTGGAAAGCTTGGGCATTGTACTGAAGACTTGAATAGTGAAGACATAGAATCAGATTACTCTGAAAGCACTAAAAGTGAAGATGAATTCACAGAAGGTGCTAATAACATGCTCAAAGATAGGAACAGTGATACAGAAACAAATTTGGGAGACAGTGAGAGAGATTCATGTTTGCCTGCTAGTAATAATCACAAGGAAGTTGATCACCAGTATGTGGCTTCCATGTCAGGGGGTGACAGAGTAGCCATGTCTCACTACGGAGGCTTGCTGGGCGAAATTCCAAATTCCTATATTTTTAAGCCTTGGAAAACTGGAGTGTTCTTTAAAAGGGAAGCGACTTCAGATAAACTTTCCATTGGAAAGTGAATTAAAATGAGGAAAATATGAGACTGTGTTGAGACGTACATTGTACCATCTACCTTTTAATGAGCTGCATCTATAGAGAGTATTGGTATATTGAAAGGCCGACTAGCAATGTATCTTCAACTGCTGTACTAAAACAATACAACATGTAATTAAAGGTTGCTAGAAGGAAGAGTGTTTTTTGCTGAACAAAAGGCCTGTCACATTTTTAGCATGGCATGATCTTATCTTTCCAAATGATCATGAACATAACTTTTGGTGGCAGATTTGCCCAATATTATCATTTTCAAGAAAATGCACCAAAATATCTAGTAGTTGTTGTCTTTTTTGTCATTTAAAAAATAACAATATACCGGTAATTGTTAAACAAGAAGTTAAGAGAGTTTGTGTCTCCACATACATTCAGTATAAATTCATCAGTTTATCATCAATGATGATGATAAATTGTTATTGGAGTGAGTGAGACTTACTAGGTTTTACTCTGTCTAATGCCAGACGATTTTACTCGTCAATGGAGGGTGGTTCAGTCATCAATGCGTTAACAACATCTACCTCTGCTCTGTCCCCTTTAATGCATCAAATAAAATTATAAGTTGTTGAGGAGAGGGACAACTTGAGTACCTAGCAAAATACCTTTCAGAGCATTGCAGAGAAACAACAAACTGAGCAGGATCATCCTGGATTACAACCTTGACCACTTTAGGAATGTCATGAGACATTGCGTTAACTTGTTAATTTCAATTTACAGTGTCCCCAATTAGTGCTCTACAGTGCTAGGCGATTAGACACTTAAATAAAGTTCCTTTCCTTACCTTTCCTTTCCTATAATTGTATCTTGATAAATGGAACAATAGCGACCAAAAAAACTAGTTAACAATGGTTTGTGCCCCATATGTGGTCTTACATGTAGCATTTTACCCGGGGCCACGTTGGTGGTTGGTTAAGTAATGTTCACTAACCACTGTGTCATCCCAGCTCCACTATATCTACATGTACTTTGAACCCCTAGTTATGCTCCACAACCCTTCAACAATTTTCGTTTAGACTTGACTTTACTCTTTTCTCAACAAGTTTCAAGTAACATTAATTTTGAGGGTTCATTGGTTAATTTTAGATGAAATTTTTTTCAACTCTTGTTTCAGGCTCTTGCTCAACCGAATTTTTCAAGAAAAGTGGCAATGAAAAAGTAAAGTTGTCATTGCTAAGTATTCTGACTTTTAATCTAAAAGTTAAGTTGTCATTATCAATTATTTCAAAAAGCATGCTTTAATTAGTGGTAAAGGTATAGGACATTTAGCACAGAACGTCAGTTTCAGAAGAACACCTTGCTGGAACTGGCTGTCTAAAAAAAAACAAGGGAACTCCAGATTAATATAATGCCCCAACTGCTCAAACGCTCAGTACGTAACTGATGAAGTTATCTGTTGCTTCAATAGGAAGGAGTTTCACGCAGACAGACACAATATCAATGGATATGTTGTCTTTAAGGAGAAAGAATGTGCTTTCAAAGCATTAAAGAGGTACATGTAAATAAAATCAATTGATTTAGGAATAAAATATTAATGGTTGAACAGGCAGCTTAGGAGGTGGAGCATTGCAGGATTTTGTGAGTTGAACTCTTGCTGGACCAACAAACAGGGTCGTTAAATAACTGTTTTGACATCTGCAAATGCCTTGACTTTCTAGTCTCCTCTGATAATCACGATAAACTGCAGACCCAACGCTTGCTGGCAATGCTTTTTCAAAGTACTATTATAATTAACAAATGAATATTATTATTCTACGAGGGCTTGCTGGATATGAAGTGATAGATAAGCAATGAGGTGTATACAGTGGTGAGTTGGTTATAATCATTTTATATCCAGCGAGCCTGGATAGAATAATTTTTGTTTTGTTAAAACTCCATGATGTTCCCGGGAGTTGTATTGTCGACTAAAGCATTGATTTCTGCCTCACTCTATTCCGGTCCAGAACGGCTTTTGTCGGCCATTTTTTCTCAGAGCTGCAAAAATGTTTTCAGTTCGCTTTATTGCTGATGCGTTCCTTGACCATATTAGGTACTGCAGGTATATGAACTGATAGCCTGTGTCTGGCAAGCCAATGAAAATGCTGGAAATTCGATATCTGTAGTTCAGTTTTTAATAGTGATTATTATTGTCTATGGGACATTCATAAACCCAAACACTGTTTGTTGATTTAAAACCCTGACCATATGTACTAGTACCTAACGTAAATTATTGTGTGGAAGGCCTGCAGTGTTCTTACTGGGCCAACTCGCAATGTGATAATTGTAAGTCATGTTATTGATCATAAAATTGCAGTAATTTTTTTTCACAAAAAAACTGTTATCTAATCCCCTTTGAAAAGTTTAAAGCAAAATGCTCACAGCCCCAAGAGTTGCCCTTTTGAATTCGTGAAGTTGTTGCTCCATAGCATTTTGCGTTGATAATTTATTGATTTTGTGTTTGGTTTATTTCAGCAATGGAATGGAAGTTGATGGCTTACATATAAGAGTTGATTTAACAAGGAAAATAATTGATAAGGTATTGACCCAGATCTGTGTAGATTTTAAATTAATTTGATTTGCATTGACAATTGGAGATACAAAAATAATTGTACGTAAATTTTCTTAATTTTGTTAGGCTGGGCCTAACCAGATTTAATTACTGGTAACTGCTGAAAACTGGATAAATCTGTCACCCTTTGTTATCAGCACCGACTGTTCATTTGATAAAAATTTTGGGTTTTATATAATTATTATCATGATGGTTCTTGAAGACTGTTATTTTCATCTTTTGATTTCAGCATGATCATGCAAGGTCAATATTTGTTGGAAATTTACCCTTTAGTAAGTCTTTGTTTCAAAAATTATATATTAATAATTTAATTATTATGAAAAAAGAAGAAGGGTTTAACTTGACTGTTCACTTCTAAATTTGAAAATGAATTCAATGCACAGTGAAAAATTGACACAAGAGAGATTACCTTTCAATATTAGTTCAGCATTATGATTAATTAAATGATTGTATTTGTGTTGTTGGAACGATATCTTTATTTAGCCATGTAACTTAAAACAACTGAAGGTTATTGCAAGATTCAAGTAAGAGACTTTTTTTCCAATGACTCCAGGTATTGTAATTAACTGGTGTTGCAACTGTGAAAACTAATATTCAGCTCTCAGCTCTCTTTTTCTCCTGTAGATACAGAGGAAGAAGAGCTACGACAAACTTTTGTTGACTGTGGCTGCATTGAGGCTGTTCGTGTTGTTAGGGACAGTAAAACTAATATTGGCAAGGGCTTTGGGTTTATCCTTTTCAAGGTAAACATGCCGTGGAGAATGATAGTCCTTACACTTAAATTGTGGAGTGAGTGGTTGTTTAAGAGCTCAAGGTGGCATAAATCATTGACATAATATGAAGAGTGTCAAAGTGTAGTTCTGTTTTACCAACACACTATTGAGCTGTCAACAACTTTGATGAAGGTCAAGGCAGTACCAAGAGTCATTAATAATTATTAAATAAATTTAATTGATATATAAGTAGTGAAAACTAGTATTTGATCATTTTGATTTTCAAACAATCTTTGCCAAAAAATTGACAACGTGACAAATACTGGATGTTGAAGTATGAACTGAAGATAAAAAACCAAAACCAGAAATTATTGCCATGGTCTTATTTAAACTTCACATCAGCAATTTACACTGGGTAAGGTCAAAAGTGGCAGACATGGTGACATCACCATGGTAACTTTCTTGTTTCCAGTCCCTATCTGAAAGGACCCAAGCATTTGGGTAATTGTAAAGAAGAGCTCCCCAAAAAAACCTGTTGGCCGACTGTCGGCGGACAGGTTTTTTGGGGAGCTCTTCTTCACAATTACCAACATTTGCACTTTTTTAAGGATTACATGTAAGAGAAGCACAGGTAATCTCTGTGTTGTTTCACACCAGCTTTCACCCATAATACATGTATGGTCCCAGAGCATCACAGCCTAATGAAATAAGCTAGTGATCATTTTTGATGAGGGAGGAAAACAAGTCGAGAGCACCCAGAGAAAAAGTGCTCAAGTCACTCCTTGAAATTGACTAAGGCTCAACTCTCATACAGTGTACAATCACGAATAATGAATACTATAATCATAATTATTATGTGCTAGCTGGTAGCTTAATTCTTTGCTTTAGCAGACCGATAGTTCTGGTTGCAAGTTTGAACAAGGTCAAGTGCTTCAATATTTTCTTAAACATTCTTGATTTGTGATATGGCTTTACAATAATATTGTATTTAGACAAATCACCAAAAAAAAAATTAAATATCATAGGAAAAGGGAAGACATGGCAAAACCATTCTTCATCTTTGTGAAAATTTGTTCAAGTAAGCATTTTTTTCTCATAGGCACTTTACAGTGCTCTAGCAGCAGAGCTTTACAGTGTAGTGTGATATAATTTATTATTGTTATTTCACATGAGGGTCAAGGATATGTCCTGTAGACAACTATTTTAACTTCTTCCTCCAGACCAGATAATTATATGGGTCATTCTGAAATTTGTCCTCTTTCCTTCACAACTTGTTTAGCATAGAGCCCAATGTGCAAGGTTCGAGCAGGTTGACGTATTGGCAGCTATACAGCTGATGTGGACCTGCTATACCCAACCACCTATACACTCATGAAGGACAGCCACAACACCGGCTACTTCATCCCCTACTCTTCGCGAATAGTGTGTGGGTTCTTTAACGTCCCACAGGGAACTTATGAACATCTTCCTCCAGACCAGATAATTATATGGGTCATTCTGAAATTTGTCCTCTTTCCTTCACAACTTGTTTAGCATAGAGCCCAATGTGCAAGGTTCGAGCAGGTTGACGTATTGGCAGCTATACAGCTGATGTGGACCTGCTATACCCAACCACCTATACACTCATGAAGGACAGCCACAACACTGGGTACTTCATCCCCTACTCTTCGCGAATAGTGTGTGGGTTCTTTAACGTCCCACAGGGAACTTATGAACATCAAAGATGTTTGTGAGACTGGGCCTACGGTTTATAGTCCTTTCATCTCGATTAGAAATAGAACGCAAACTGTGGTGACAAACATGAGGCTAAACAAGCTCATAACTGAAATACATTTTTTAGTGACTTAACAGCAGTTTGCATTCCATTTCTAATCAAGCTTCATTGCACTGGCCAAAGATGAAAAGTATCTATGATTTGGTTCATCTTAATTGTTTTGTAGGAAAAAGAGGCAGTGATGTTTGCTTTAAAAAAGAACAAAACAGATTTCCATGGGAGACCATTACGAATCTTTCCTTCTTCAGAAAACCCAAAGCAAGGTAATGTATTAAGAATTCCAAAAATAGTATTAGGTGCTATGGAGGAAGGTTAGTCGTTGCATTTCATCTGGGAGATGGGAAGGAAAGATGGGAGAATTTTCACAAGAGGGTAGAAAAACTGGTAGCCAAATAAGATTCTGATGAAGGTGGTGGGAATCAGGATTGTGATGATGATGACGATGATGAAATTGACGATGGTGTCTGATGATTTTAATGATAAAAGTGATGACAATGATGATATTGGGTATGAGAACATAAACTGCAGCATTTTTTTCTTTTATGGTATTTTAGCCCAATCAAAAGAAGCCAAGAAAGGACAAGCCAAGGCTTTTTCATTCAGTGGAATTACTGCAAAGCGAGGTCAAAAAAAAGAACACAAAGGAAAAAAGAAACCAGGATTTGAAAATGGAAAGAAAGGAAGCCAAGTCCTTGACAGAAAACCTGTAAAAAAACAAAGATTTAAAAAACAAGCATCCGTGAAAAAACAGAGTTCAAAGAATATGAATAGAAAAAGTAAGACTTCAAAAGGCAATCTCAAGCAGAGTTTTAAATCCAGCACAAAGGGAAACCAAAGGCGGTAATATTGTAGCAATGGCCCACATTCAACAAAACAGGATCAAGGCATTGCAGTAAAGTTTCATGGGTTGTATGTTGTTGTAATTCTGAAGAGATATCTGTATACAAAGTATTGACATTGAACAAGAAAGAATTCGCTCGACTAGCAATGCAAGCACAAGAACAAGCAATGTGTGGAAACTCAGATCATTTCCCAGTAGTACTTTTAACAACAACAACAACAACAACATTTACTTTATAGATACAAAAATTTAGAGAATATGACTGACCTGCAGGTAGCGCCAGCTAATCTAGGCAGGCCAGACTTACAGTTTACGTAAGGATGAGTTATAACATTTACTTAAGGATGAGTTATAACACTAACTAATAAAATTAACATCAAGTTAATGCATCTATTTATTTTACTTACACAAGGAAAAAGGAAAGGAACTTTATTCAAGTGTCTTGTCGTTACAGCGCTGGAGCACTAATTGGGGACACTGAAATCAACAATTAACACAATGTTTGCGTCGCTAGTGAAAACTGGCGTTTAAACCTTGCTGGTATGTGTTGATGTTGATAATACTAAATGTGGGTCATTGAAAACGATGATAGGCAGTGATATTCACTGCAGGAACGCTGAAAAAAAATTGGATCTTTTGTAAAGATATGAATTATTATGAGTTTTCTGTGTGAAAAGTCTTGAAAAAGGTTCTGTTTTTGACAAAACAAACAAGCAAGGCTTGAACTACCCGGTATAACTTAGTGCACTGAGTTTAAACATTATTTTGAGAATTTATTTTTGCAAAAGCGTTTTCTTTTGTGAAGTGTGTTCATTTACATTCCAAGATCTATTTAGGGGAACTCGTCGATTGGACAAAATGCTTCTCCCATATGTGGCGAAGCCATTTGACAGTTCAAGAATAGATGATCCAGATTTTTCAAATGGGGTAGTTATGGAGTAAATTTCAGTTGGCAGCAGTATTTAACAAAACCATCTTCTCCACATACATACATGTACATGTACATATTAACTCAGTAAGGCAAGGTAATACTTTTTTCTTGCTGAATGAGATCCTCTTTTATTGCCTTTTTAAATAAATTTGTTGAAACTCTGTCTGATTTGGTTGAAATCTGTCACTCATCTTCTGTGGATTGAGGGAGGATGGTGGAGCTCTTTATGCCTTTGAGCTGAGAAGTCCTCACTGGCAGCTGACCCTTGTCAATTAAGCCTGCGGCTATGTCAGGCGTCAGTACCCTTTAAATATGAACAGACTTAACTGATTTGAGTGTAATGTGTTCAGTGCTACACTCTAATCGGTTAAGTCTGTTCAAATATAAGTGCTACGCGGCCAACGTTGGAAAAAAACGTAATCCTTCCTTGTCCCTTTAAATATGGTCTATTTTGTTCCCTTTGGTGCGGAGGTGGGTAGGTAGGTAGGTCAATAGGTGGGTGGGTCAAGTGGGTAGGTGGGAAGGTAACTACCTAGTTATTTATGAGGTAATGAAGTGTTGTTGTTGGTGACCAGTGTATTAGGCAAGCCTTGGTTATTATGAGACCTTGGCAAGGTAGTATCATTGGGATTGGAATAGCCTTAGTAGAAACAATGAATGGCTCAAATTTGCTAAACCACACATGCTTGGACAAGAAGATTTTACTCTGCTTTCATATATTGAGATTGAAAAGGCTCATAAATGTGCATTGCTTCATCACGTTTATCACTGCTATTTGTGTTTTATTTGTTATGTGGACTCTTGGATAGGAGAAAATATAGAATAATAGAAGGATAGATTTGGAATAGAAGATAAGATCAAACTTGAAGTATAGAGATTAGAATTAGAAGAATAATGAGGAGAGGGAAGACAGAAGAGCACAGAGGTCTCTTCCTCCTTATTTATTTTTCTAGTTTATCATGGATTGAAAGCTTGAACAGCTGAACATCAGTTAAAAGCATGAATTCCTGTTTTTGACAGTAGGTCCTACTGAGTAAAATGTTGGAGTAAGTGTTGTCCAATGATGAAGAAGAAGCTTCTTCTAAAAGATATACCCAATTCAAGACTTGAGTGAACAAACCATACCTCATTTCAGACCCCAGAATCATCACCATTTTCACATTCATATATCCATGTGATGCCAAAAAATCAGAAATATTTGTTCACATAGAAGTAATTTATAAAAATTAAAAAGTTAATAAGGTCAGACAGACTACATAGAAGTCATAACAGTTGAAAATTTAGAAAACACCAAAACCATGAACAAGACAGATTTTTTTTTCAATTTCTAACTATTAAGTTTTCCGCGAAAATCTTGCACAAGCGAATGATATTATGACACCATCTTCACATAATTTCATAATCTGTGAGATGCCAAAAAGTCAGAAATTTGTGTTCACACACAGGCAGCTATGACTTGAATTAATGAATATTAATTTAATTCAAACAGAGAACATAGAAGGAAGTCGTAACAGTGGAACGAAAATTTCACAAAACTCGAAAACCATGAACAAGACATTTTTTTCAACTTCTTACTGAATTAAGTTTCCCGCGAAAATGTTGCGCAAGCGGATGTTATTATGGCACAGGAAGAGAAATCGCACAATGAAAAACGTCAATTTTATGCCTTGATTTTCCTTATATGGAGGTGGACTAAACATTGACTGAAGGCTCAGTGGAGGAGGTACTGGCGCTGATAACCAATCACTGATGAAGACCCCCATGGTCCCCTGGTGAGGAGGGTAAGTCGAGCGTCCTTGTGTTGTCGGCCATCGTGAGTTTCTCTTCAGTGTTTGGGTTTCCTTTGGATTTTTTGGGAGATCGTGGATTCGGATTGTTGAAACAAGCTTATTGGGGTCCGAGGACCGTGGATCGAGTTTTCTTATGGTGAGTTTGTCGCTGCTGCGTACAATTTTGTCCATGTTTACATTTAGCAGTGAAAATTTTCCACGGCTTGATTGAAAGGTCGTCGTTTTTTTCATCATATTCTTCTTAGGTTTTAGTTTATCCTTTAAGCTTGTAGGCCTGCTGCCTTCAAAGTTTGCGGCAGTTAGTTCTCAGTACAAGTATTCACCTTTCTCCAGCTGTCAAAGTGAACTGAGCTTTAATTTAAAGAAAATTCGTGCGATTCAATGTGATACACTTGTTTGAGGCATGGAATAATTGTATGTACATGCACTTGTGAGTGTTCTTATCATGAAAGTCTTGCAATCTTGCTGCCTGCTCTTGTAATAATACCTTATTTATGTTCATCATGCTTTGTATTCTTTCAAGGAAGTCGTGTTTTGTTTTGTAAGTGTGATAGAGCCAGATAAATTGCTAACATTAATTTGTAACTGAATGGGTTGACGAGTCCACTTGTCCTTCTTTGAGTCAGTTACTTGTCGACTTTCGAGGAGTAATATTCAAGGGAAAATATTCCTTAGTAAATTCAGTGACGTTCACACTATTGAAAGGGATTTCTCCCTGGTTTTTAGTGAGTTTTTAGAGCTCAAGGCAATGAACTATCACTTTGAGACAAGCAAGTTCCGTCAGCTGCTTGTTTTGGTCAATTCGTATTGTTTACGAATGTTCATTCGAAGATTTCTTGCGTGTTATGCTGTAGTCAGCTTTGTTGTTGATTAGAATTTGGCTCTAAGTCTTCTGTGAAATCTTCCATAAAAGCATGTAAATGCCAGTAATGTTTTACAGTAAAACTTTGGTGTATTGTGGACGAAGTAAAACTCCAGGACGTAATACGTTGCACGAACGTTTTCACCATAAGATTAACTGTTGTGGTGGAATGGACGTTTCTCTACAACATGGTTTCTACGGCTTCATTTTGCGTATGGAATCTATCTGAGCTTCTTCGTTCATGCTTTTGATTTGACCAGCATATTTGTAACCGCTGGTTTCCTGACTAGTCAACTTTAAAACTCGGAGATCTTGGGCTAATGTCATCTATAATTCAAAGCTAGTCTTTGCTCACGTCATTTAGTGCTCCACAAATCGTTCCTTTTCGTTCTTTCGTCCTTTTCCAGGCACAGTCTTCAGAAGAACCCCCATTTCTACCTGTAGGCACTGATGTAAGTGCCAAGTATCGCGGAGCTTTCTGCGAAGCCAACGTGAAAGTGGTGAAGAAGCTTGTCAAATGCAAGGTACGTAATGAAATTAATTGTCGTGGCTTTTTTGGACACGAGAAGATTGTTGTGTTACTGATTACATGTTGAATAAGATCGTGTTTCCTCTGCTTTCTCGCTCACCCTCAATTGACTTTCTTCCTTAAATTTTGCAGATTACAATTATTAAAACGAACACTTCGCTCACAGTTCATGATGATTGTGTTAAAGGTACTCTAAAGGTAAATGTTCCTTTCTTTGTGTAGATCAATGAATGTTCCAGCGATCTCTGCTTTTAACTTACTTGGTCATGGGATTGTTTCCAAAAAATTCTTCAATTCTCCTGTATCTCTTTTTCTGTGGATTTAAAGGTGGGAGCTACAGTTGAAGCCAAGACTCCAGATGGACAATTTATGGAGGGAATCATTACAAAACTCACTGATGCAAGCGTTTATACCGTCGGTAAACATCAAATCTCATCTTGAACTCCGTTTCCTTTAAAGAATCGTAAAGTTTCGTAAGCTGAACTGAAAGATGATTCTCATTACGTTTCTGTTTACTTGTCTTTTTCAAGTTTTTGATGATGGCGATGAAAGAACATTGAGAAGAACGTCTTTGTGTTTAAAAGGAGAAAGACATTTCAACGAAAGTGAGGTGGGTGTTTGCAAGAAAATCTTACTCAGTTGTTGATTTGCATGGAGATGAATGAATGGACAACTAATTACAAAATCATGACAAGGATTTCTACTACTCTTTTTGCAGACTTTAGATCATCTTCCTCTCACTGATCCAGAGAATTTTGGGACTCCAGTTGTACAGGTAGCTAGAGAACTTGTTTTGCTCCTAAAAATCCTGAAACCCATATTTGTCATCTTTGGAGAAGTTTTTCAAATCACTTGATCATTTGGAAAGGTACCTTGCAGATGTTCCTCTGAGGAAAAATATTGTTACAATTTATATATCCCTTGTGTTGTGATAAAGGATTTTAAAGTAACTGGCAAGTTTATTGTAAGGCAGCAGTGTGGTGAAAAAGTGGTCAGAATGCTTGATTTTCATGCAGTTGTGCCAGGTTCAAAGCCTTATCTGACTACTGGCTTGATCTATTATCAGTGACGGGAAGGTCTCAGAGACCTGGGAGAAAGAAGTAGAAAATGGCGTATAACGCTCACTTGATTAAGAATTGTGGGAAGTAAATTTTGTTGTCCCAGAACTCCAAATAAATCCTTCCAACAGCAAACTCACTGAACAACCATGTTTAATAGGCCATTTCCAAGTTCATGTCTGCCTCCTCTTCAAAGCGAGTCTAAGTGCGAAGTTTTTGTTAATTGAAAATTAGTTTTCATTCATATGTAAAGTAGAACTAATTACCATCACAAAAACTTCGCAATTAGACTCGCTTTCAAGAAGAGGCAGACATGAACTCGGAAATGGCCTATTACTGCTTTTAAGTGTCTCACCTGGAAAAATGGTGACCTGGAGCGTAACTGATACATTCCTGGGACCATGAAGTCTTCCTAATTCGCATACAGATCAATCAAACATATCACACAATAGTAACAAAACTAAACTCAACAGAATGGTGTGTGTGTGTGTGTGTGTCAATACAGAAAATAAACTGTGCAAGACACAAGTCAAAGTCTGAAAGCCAAAACGTGCACGTGAGTGCTTCACTCCTAATCAGTGGTGTCAGTGCACACCATGCATTCTTAAGAGATTGAGTGCTTGATACCATTTTCCGTCAACCCAGCTGACTCATTATTTAAAGTTTGTGATAGCAGACCCTCTTTGAGAAAATTAAGTCTTAAGTTTTCCTAGTCTTTTAATGCATGTAAGCAAACACATCTTCAAAATTTAACAAAAAGAAGCTGAAGTGAGGTTATTTTTTCATTGTAATAACACTTGATGCTGGCAAATCTTTTTGTCTTGTTAACATGCCTCTTCCTGCTCTTGGCACTGACTTGATGTATTAATTTTTGTTTTGTGTTATGATTGGCCTTCTTTATTGTACAATGTTGGTATCTGTTGTGATTGGCCATGATAATATCTTTTGGTTTTATTTGTTTGACCTGCGGTAATCGAAAACCGCTCTTTTCTAAATGTGGGACAATTAAATAATTTATGTGTATTTCTGCCTGGCTCTGTTTCTTCACCTCATGCAAATGTTCTTTTCTTTTTCACGTTCTAGGATGGAAAGAAAAGGAAAAAGAGAAGGCTAAGTCAAGCAGCCAGGTATTTACTCTTTTTTGGCTGATGATGAGGGGGAGACGTAGATGGCTGGTTGGTTTTACTGGTGATGGGTCAATGTGAGAAGAAGAGTGTTAGCTAGTGTTCGCTAATTTTTTGAATTCCAACTCAGACTCTTGCTCTCTACAAATAAAACTGTTTTGTCAGAGTTGGTTGCAAATAGTGAGAAGAATAAACCAATCACAAATTTGCAACTTCAGGGAGTGAGTTACGTTTAAAGATAATGTAGCTCGCTCTCACTAGGGGTCGATTATTAAAACATAGTTTAGACAGTGTTTAACAAAACCGCGGTCTAAGCCATTTTCAATATTGCCAACAATCATCTTTAAATATTGTCTGCTGCTGATGGTAACAAGGAGGTTTGCATTCCACACTAGACAGCAATTTATCCACTTAAAATATACCGCTTATAAACAGATTTGGAGGTCCACTGATTGTCTTAAGCTGCGGCGTAAGTTAGACTTAGTTTAAATACTTAACTGGCCCCATATGTTTAGCAGTGGAGGAAGGAAGAAGTTGAATTGCTGAACCCATTACGTTTTGAACTGTAGCTTAAGCGACTAACACCTGAAACGCCCTAGGATGCCCCGGTTGACAAGTAAAATCGTCTGGCGCGAGACAGATTAAAATCTGTTAATTTTCACTCACAGGGGTCAATGGGTTAGAACACTAGTAACATAATCCCTTTGCAGAGCTACAATCTTGGGCAGAATTAAATGGAACAGAAATGCCCCCTTCCCCCTAAATCAAGGATGAAGCCATGTGACGGCCAAAACGCACCATTTTCCCATCACTGATTTTGGGGGGAGGGGTGGTCTCAATTTTCCATTTAATTTGTCCAAGATTGTAGGTTGTAATAGCTGCTCTTAAGAAATGCCGAGTCTAATTTTGTTTCTAGTGACAGGCTGGGCAGTATTTAAGCATCATCAAGAGAGACACCCTTAATTTTTCAATTAATTTTGTCATGGTGGTCCAAACTTGAATTATAATTTTTTTCTTCAGTATGGATGACTCTGAGACCGAGAGAGATGATCAACCTGCTGCTGTTACTGTAGCTCCTTCAAAAAAGAAATGTCTGTTTGATGACAGTATTGTTGGGAAGGTAAAGATTTTGAAACAAAACTATTTTAGCAGAGCTACGTGATGATGCGACTTAAAGAAAACGTTTCATTAAATCTGAAACCTTCTTTAGCCTCAAGAAAATTAATTTTAATTGAGATAAGTGAGACTATCCACTTAAACTAAATGAGTGGAAAGTGTTTTTGTCACACCTCTAGGTAACCAAAGGCTACAGTAATCTTTACTGCTTCCTCCTTTACTGGTGTTTTGTTGTGCCAATTTGAATTGGCATATCTTTCATTTCATTCATACTTGTTTTTGTAGGTTGTGGTTGTGGAAAATAGATCAAAGAGAAGAAACATGTGGTTTCCTGCATTGGTGGGTACATTGTTTAAGTTGTTCAGTGATTTAGCAATGACAACATACATGTAGGAAATAAAACAAATAATATTACAGTACTTAAAAATATTATAGAGTAGCACAGCTGTTGTAACTATTTTGTGGATGCTCCATCTTCCTTGCCTTGCGCACAACATCACATACATTTGTAGCTTGAACAAGTTGTGCTAGCAGTGGCGTGGAGAAGGCCATGGAGAAAAGCAACTTGTTAAGCTTCACCTGAGGGTGGGTTTTTTTTTTGGGAAAATGCAGTGTCAAAAAGACCCAAAATCCAAAAAAGGATTATTTTCTGAGACAATGCAAACAAACAAACCAAGAGTTGCGTGCAATTTGAAAAAAAAAATTAGCTGTTAATTGGTTTATTTGGGGGAAATTCTTCTATGAAAATTCAACCAGAAAAAAAAATACCTTAGCGATCAATAAAAAGAATTGACGAAAATTATGCATGCTAAGGTACAAATTGATTACAGAGGGTTTTTTTTTTGTAGTTTACTTTTTTAGCTGTAGGAAAGGTGCTAACAATAGTAAAGTGCTGTCAAGAAACTTTTAGTGTAATTTCTGGTGTGAAATGTGCAGGAAACCTACATTGTAACTATTTTCAACCTATGCCCGGATGTTGTTGATCGTATGGTAAATAGGGCGCGAGAAAAATGTTCGGGTGAACCTGTCATATACGGTGGCTGTTGTGTATCATTTCTGCATGGAAAACCACTTGTCAAAAATACTTTTTTCAAATCCATTCCCAAAAAAATGCTGGTGAATCTCAAAAATCTGAAATTGCATTTGATCCATTTTGGCTTTTGTGATCGCAGATTCTCCTCAAAAGTGCACCTTGCATTCTCTTGATTTCCCTTTGTGCTTTATCTACACCACTTTGCATTTTGTGGACCATTTTGTGGAACCACTGGAAAACAGTCTCCTTCCTATCTCAAAGTTGTGTATTGTTACTCTGATAATGCTTAAACAGGTGGACCCTGCTTCTTTCTCTAGGGTGTAAATCCAAGCAAAAATGAGGTTGATTTGATAAAATCAAAGGAGAAGTGTCTTGTACGTTCATTTAAGGATGGAAAATAGTAAGTTCAAATGCCAGTGACGGTGTGCTTTAGTCTCATTTTAAGTAGCATTCAGTTACTCTGTTCTTGTGTGTATTTTCTCTGTGGCTTTTTTCACTGCTTGTTTTTTTTTTTTTGCCAGTCATGTGATAAATATCAAGGATTCAAAAGACTTTTCAAAGGACCAAGATCCAGTACATAGTGTATTGAAAGGCGAGAACAGAAAGATAAGGGCAGGTTTGTTGTCATAAAAAAATATATTATGTTACCAGATTTGCAGAGCATTTATTTGACATGGTGGATCCATTCCTCCAACAAAAACTTTATTTCTCACACACAACTGGGAGCCATTAGCAAATGGCCATGCAGCCTGTCCTTTATTAACACAACCAAAACGTCATAAATACATCACATAACAGACCTTATTCAAAAAATCATGAACACTATTTACAAACTGAGTGGAATGTGATAAACACCCTAAAGCTACAAAGCTGCACAGAAAAGACTCAAGAGGGATGGGAGGGAGGGGTAGCCCAGGCAATGGCGGATTGCGAAAACAAACTGAGCCACCAACTAACCATGTGACCTGAAGACCCCCACACAATGGACCCCATTCTCCTATCTGTACATGTGAGAGAAACATTTTCCACTTTATTTGTTTCTCAGCTTGTGGAAAAAGTCCCTTTGTGGTTTTCAAAATTACAGAAAAGGTGTTTTGCTAATTAGCAAATATGTAATTGCAAGCGTGAAAGTATGATCAACAATCAGTAATTGACTTAATTAAGAACTCGAGTTTGAGAAAGACCATCGGATTTCGATCGCTCACCTTGCAATGCCAACCAATAAATGTTACAAGTTTGAAACCTTTGGTCTGTTGGCTTCGTTGATTCGGTTAATCGGTACAAGCCGATACAAAAGGCCTCTTAGCTGTGACATTTTGTTGGAGAGAGGAACAGAGTGTTACTCAGCAGGGCTCGAAATGAACTCTTTTGTTTATGTGCCAGCTGGCGACTAATGGGAAAAATTTTGGTCGCCAACTGATTTAATGAAGGGCTGGAAGCAAAAAACCTAGTAAATGACAATACTCGGCCAAGTTTTAGTGCTCAAAACTAGCCCAAATTTTGCGAGTTGACTGGAAATGAACTTAAGAACATTGCTCTGATAATTTTTTATCCGATTTGAGCTTTATTTTCGAGAAATAAGCTGTGCAAAAATACTATTGGCTTCGCATTTGAAAACAATGGGATCGGCGAAGCAGCACTTACCTTTCACTGTTTGATTAAAATTTAATAACATAAACTAATATAACTGCGTGTGTCGGTAGCTCTACCAAATGAGGGGCACAACAAAGTACACGACAGGAAGGTGGTTTGAGCCACCGATCAGAGTTATTTATCTTATTTTTCGTGCATATCTCATGTAACTTAAATTTCACGAAGATTGATAAAATTACAGCGAAAAACAAGAAAAGAAAAAAAAGAGAAACAGCTCTGTGCAAACAAAAGAAAATTAATAAGTCCGATCAGTGGCTCGAAACAGTGAGTCACAATTTCGAGACCTGCTCAAATGGCGGCACACAGCCATGTCTAGAAATTAATGTAAAATGTAATGAGATGCACGTGTACTGATTTTGATAAGTGACAAGGGGTGTAACCTTGCTCTTCTCCACTAACATCACTTGTTTAGAAATTATACGTATTTACAATAAAAGAGATAGCACTAGCCTTGTATTAGCTGTATTTTCATTTCAGGATAATAGTTAGGGAGACACTTACAGTAGGTTTATTGAAGGTCTGTGCAATGATTTCCAGACAAAAACGAAATTTAAGTTGACGACAAAGGAAAGTGGACCTTTCCAGGCAATTATCACAAACTGCATGCATCTGCTAAGTTGCAGTGAACATCTCCTAACTGGTGAGCAGTTCCCTCAGAACTTCAGTTTCTAATTATTTTGCTCTTCCTCTTTGTTTAGCTGTAGAAAGAGCATTGACATACCTGGAGACTGGAAGAGTACCTGGCATCTGGGAAGAAAATACTTATGATGTGATTGTCCATGAAGACAGTGAGGAGGATTGCAAAAAGCTTCATTCTTCTGAAGACGAAAGCAGCAGCATCGATGAGGATGGAGAGAAAAAAGCCTTCAAGGAGAAGCTGTTTGCTTTCATGAAGGACAAAGGTTATTATGGCTGTCATCCATTTATACGACTCCTTTGTAAAGAATCATTAATTAATTAATAGACCATTTGCAGACAGTTGTAGCCTTACCTGGTCTAAGAATAGAAGCTAGGGTGCCGATTACCCTGTTTTGATACAAACCTTTGAGCTTTTCTAATGTTAATGTGGACTAATTAGAATTACAACTGTCAACAATTTACACGATAAAAGCAGTGAGGTCTGTATCAATATAAGGTCACCAGCAGCCTTGCAACCATTCATAGGCTAGGTCACTGAGCAAACAACTGTAGGGATGAGAGAAGTGGAGCAATATGAGCCTTAAGAATTTTTAGCCAGGGAACTGGAACACTGTAGGGACCAATGGATTTGTTACTGTCCATTTGAATATTATATAATACTCAACTTCACTGAGGTAACAGCGGAGAGGAACATTGATTAAGGAAAATTACCCTTAGAAATGAGGTAGGAGAGCGGTTTCCATACACAGTGACGCTTCTTTTCAACCTTAAATCTCCAGATGTTGTTCCAGGTAATTAAGTGTTGGTTTGCAGAATAAGGATTATTTTGTTTCAAGAAGGAAGTTGTGGGTACAGTTAAATCAACCAGGTAGATTGTGTAGTTAAAGTTGTCACTTTTCTTGTTGCAAAGGGTGGGGGTTTTTAAGCTTTATTATTACATCTGGATGGATGCTGTATTTAATTTTTTACGTATGAAATGGCAAACTCAAAAGCATCAGTGACTTTTGTCTACTCGCACCAGATATATTAATTAATTAATTAAATATCTATTTTTTCCTTAATTAATTTTGTACTTACTGAGTTGTGTTTCTTGTGGAGTTTGTGTACCTTTTAGAGACCTGTTGGTTAATGCTGCTTTTGGGAATGAAACTGTATTGACTTCAATTTTCATTAGGAACACCGATTACAAGACCTCCAGTTCTAGGAAATCAAGATCTAGATCTTCACAAGCTTTACAAGATAGTGCAAGAACACGGTGGAATGGAAAAGGTGACAAGGAGATAAATAAGGAAGATTGCAATTACTAGTTACTGTCTTTACTGGGCATTGTTTAACTAACAAAAGCACTAGTTCTTAGGTACATGTACATACTAAGTAGCTCTGATATAGGTGCATTTTGGAAATGCATTTCCAAAGGCACTCATGTTTGTGCCTTTTTTAACGTGTCAAAAATGTGTAAACGCAGACCTGTACTGTATGTTTGATCACGAAAATGTACTAAAATTTGTCCCCAGTTTTCTTAGTTCACAGTGGCCAATATTCCCACATGGTGATCAGTAGGCATGAAAAGCAGGGGTATTCTTGTAAAAGTCTTTTCTGTAGAAATTTTTAAAAAAATTAATATTTGAAATATATAAAAAAAAAGGATCAGCGTCTTGAAAATTGTGGCAGAAAGATTGCCCTCAGGTCAAACTTCTTTTTATTGCAGAAAAATTTTCACCAAGTTCTGTAGGAATCTATTGTTGACAAAATTACTGATCCTGTAAGGCACCTCACCTTTCTTGCATGTATGTGTAGCAATAATTTGTTAGTGTGTGTAAACAAGGGGAAGGATTCAAGGAGGGTCAATTTGCAATTGTGCAGTCCTTAATTAATTTGTTTTCCTCAACTGTTACTCATTAATTTTATGATGAATTATTGGATTTGTTTCAGGTGTCAAATGAGCCATCCCTGTGGCGAAAGATTTATCAGCAAATGGATATTGCTGTTGTGCCGCCCAGTGCATCACACCACATTAAAATGGCATACAAAAAGTAAGGTTTGTTGTACTTGCCGGAGTAGGTTTCAGTGGTGCTTCTAAACCAAAACTAAAGAAATGTGCCAATGAAGTTTTGCAAATTTGTTCAAAGCAGTGTGTGAGTTCTTTAGTGTCTTACAGTGTTGATTAACCTTTCCTTATCCAAGAAGACTTGAAAGGCTAACCATTTGTAGATGAAATTACAGTGGTAGCACATTCTTTTCCGTTATTTTTCAAGACCCCAGGTGTTGCTCCGACAGGGGTTGTGAACTACAGGTTCACAACCCCGGTCACGGGTTATTAATCTCCTGCAGGAATGTCCAGTGCTCAACCAGCTGAGCTAACTGTCGTCAGATCTATCTATGGCACTGTAATCTTGAATGCCAAGTTGTTATCTTATATTTTATACTGATCCCTCCTGAGTGGTCTTAGATGTCAACTTGACGGAACTAGTTTCAATCCCTGCTGTCTCACATCTTTGTTTTTCATTCCTCTTTAGTCTGCTGAGGAGAGATGTCTTCTTATTATTTACATGCACCTTCTCACAACACATTTGCATCTTGATGGATGTGGTATCTTAAAATAATTATGCAAGTTATCTTTTTCCTGCCTTTATCCAGGTATCTTTATCCTTTTGAACTTTATGAGAAGAAAGAAAACAAGTCATCAGAACAGGAAGTTGCGGAACTCAACTCCAGTGACAAGAATGTCAAACCTGACAGTCCAGAGAACCAGACAGATAGTAGTGACGAGAAACATTTGGAGTGCTTAGAGCCTTTACCAGAAATTGATGACGATCAGGAGGAGGTTGTAGTGAAGAAACCAGAATGTAAACAAAGCACACGGATCAAGGAAATGAAACGACAGCAAAGTCGTGAGTTTGACAATGGTGTCCTGAGTGACTCCCAAGCAAAAAGTCCCGAGGAGGATGTGTCTGTCGATGTAGTCAATAGTCCTGAGTCATTATCTGATGTGAGCGAACCACCTTCTGACAACAAGTGCGATATTCCAGTAGATGAATGCAGTTTTGAGGTTGGGGACAAAATACAAGTCAAGTATGGTCGCGGACGGAATCACCGTCTCTATGATGCTAAGGTACAAGATTTAAGTGGTCTTCACTTTAAGTGGTCTACCCTTCAAAGCTGACCCAAACTAACTGAAACACAATACGATAAACGAGTAATTACCAACATCAAAATTAAAAAATAATAATAATAATAATAATACTAAACCCATTCCTAAGCAAATTAAGCAAATTAATGTTCATTCAGATGAGTTTGTCCAAACATTTTCCTTGGACTCTCTATAAACACTTTTAAATCATCATCATCATTGATCCGGGTTTATCCCCGTAAACCGGGGTGGCCTGATATACCCCACTTTGTCAGCAATCTTTCTAACTCCCACTCTCCATTTCGCTCGATTCGTGGCGTCCTTTTTCACTGTTGCTCTCCTTCCCTTAGTCTTTGTGTCCATTGAGTCACATGTTTCTTCATGCAGCAGATTTTTCTTAAGTACCCATTCACACCTCAAACGCCCTAGGACACCCTCCATTGTCGAGTTAAATCGTCTGGCGTTAGACAGAGTAAAATCTATTAAGACTCACTGTTCAGGGGTCAATTGGTTAAGTGTAACCTTTTATTTACAGTGTACATTATTATATTTTTAGATTATTCACATTGATCCAGAGGCAAGTGAAGGCACCATGTACTGTATTCACTATGCGGGTTGGAATAATAGGTACGTTTAGACAGTTGTGACCCTATTTGGGAAAAGGGGGATTAAGGTGAATTTAGAAAACAACATTTTAACACGTTTAATCGCGTTCGTCGAAAGGCGTGGAAACGCAATTTTTGTGCGTTTAAACAGATTTATAACGCGTTTAAACAAACGGCTCTGTTGCGCTTCAATTACTGCATTTCGTATGCTGAAAAGTACGCTAATTTAGTTGTATTTGAATGAATAAATTACCTGTTCTGTTATATGAAATGCGGAGATTAGGGTGCATGTCTTCCAACCCCCTGTGTCAAAATGATCAATTCATCAGCAAACTTACCTTTTGCCTTTCCTTTTTACATAGCAGGTGGGTAAAAATTGTCTTGCAGTAAGAATCACATTCCGTTTATAATAATTTACTATCCTTTTTTCTGTGAGCGCCTCATGCGCACCGACTTTAGCCCACTTGCAGTGCACGATTCTCGTGCTATCAACAACGGCACACGCAGGAAAGAAGATTCGGTTTTCGAGTCTTCCTAAGAATGGAGCAAGCAGTCGCATTTGAGCCTACGGATTCTGCAGACTAGAGCCAACGATATTGCTCAAAGAAACGCGAACCACTGAACGACGCTTCAAAAATGTTTCCATTAGCGCATCAGGTTTCACCAAGAGGCTGGTCAATCATTTGTCTCAAGCTTGTTTTAATATTTTTAAACTCTTTAAAATTTTCACATTCTCCTCCTTTGTGTTTTCCTCTTCGGAATTTTTGGCGACAAAAAGAGCACGTCGCCAGAATGAAGCAGAATCGAAGTGATGACGCTGCTAGCCTTCGGCATGTGTCATATGTTATCACTCAAGTAGACTGGTCACGATGTCGTGACGCTCGCCCCGCAACAACTGAAAAATCAGGTTTTCGCCCCATAGCGACAAAAAAATTGGATTGTTTGTACCATTATTGATAATGCCTCGAGAAAATAGAAATTACAGAAAACAGGCTGTCAACATTTAACCACCTTCAGAAGGACGTTTTCAAAGAATGAGCGAATCACATAAACATTTCATCGAAATGTGACAAAGTAAACATCGCATTGACTTGACCAAATACTTCTGGGTTGTGTAATTCTCTCCATTGTTATCGTGGGGAAACAGAAACCTAAATGTCCAGTTGCGAGAGAAGTAGGGAGCGATTCAGTGAAACTGGGAACGTTTTTAGATTCGCGAACATTTGGTAGTATCGCAAGTATTTACCGGTTTTTCTGATCAGCGAATTGATTTTTTCGGAACTTCCTTGGTGTTCACGAACAGGCTTTCCATCGATAGTCTTAATTTATTTGTTACGGATTCTTTCAGTTGTCGCTATAATAATATAATTATTGTGGGACTGTGAGAGAAGTAGCGAACGATTTAACGAAAGCAAGAGCCGTTTTTCGCTATCTTTATGACCGGTACCTTCCGGTGTGTTTAATGGCTCGAAGTTGAAGCTTTGGCCGAGGACGCTGAATATATCTGCTCTCGTTCACTCATGAAAAAGGTTTCCTCTGCCAACTGCAAATCACCTGCAATTGTTTCGGGAAGGTTGGATGGGTTCAGAGAAGTATGATCCATTTCTTTCAGAGCTTTGCTTTTTTTGTTATTTCAGAGGTTGAAAGCGCTATCATATTGTTGCAAGTTATCGTGCTTGTGTCTTGGCGCTTCACTATCTGCCTATTCAACCCCTTTTCATTATCGCAAATCATAAACAAACAGGAAATTAAACAAACTGATGTCTCCTTTTGACAAGTACTAAATGACCAAAAAGTCTAAAATTTCGGAAGGTTGCGTGACTGATCGCGACAAATATGTAGATCAGTTTATTTCTTTTGAGCGGTAAACAGCGAGTCATCGATCAATTTCTTTTCTAATGGCTTGAACGTAACACTTTAAATGCAGCTTTAGTTGAGCCCTGTCATGATGGTACGAGTTGTTTTATCTTCGTTCGGTTACTTGGGCCTTGGTCGTCGCCGGGGTCGTCGCTCAGAGTCGGAAGACAGCCGCTATGTCAACTGCCTTGATCAAACATGAATAAAGGAAAAATGGTAGTAAGTTTTGCATGTGAAGAATGCCTCAGCTGGTAACCCCAATGCAGAATTTTATTTGATTGATTTATAAGTGTTTGCGACTCTACTAAGACCAACATGAACAGCATTCAACAATCAACGTTCTGTTGTACATTTCTAAAATAGGATCGTACATGACAAGAGAAACCTACTGACGACCCTCGCTAATCACAGGGTACACATCAAAGCAAACTTGTGCTTAACACCATCTTGAAAATTCATTTGTACATTCCTCACTTCATTTGAAACAAATTTCTATTGTTTATGCTCATGATTTACCGTTAGAGTCGCTAAGTAAGTGTTTTGTTTTTTCCTCAGAGAACGCCGCCAATTTAGGCATGTTTAGGTTGGACTAATTCGCATTTCTTCTCTTTTCCGAGTACTTGCAGCGACTAAAACAATCAAGATTTCGATGGTTTGTCGAGCTGCATTGTTTAAATAAATCACAGTTAACCCCAGATGACATGCACCCAATAATAATATTATAGCAAGCAGCCATTTAATTATGCGCTCACTTGAGGTAAATTAACAGCGTTTAAACGCGTCGTTTGTATAAAGCTTTTCCGACATGAAATCTTACGCACGTGTTTTTTTCGCGTTTAAACGTTGTTTAAATGTGTTTAAACGGTGTTTTAACACGTTTGCGTTTAAAACGATAGAAAACGCGTTTTTTTGTTATTCACCTTAATCCCCTTTTCCTAAATAAGGTCACAGTTATTCCAAATACATGTATAAGGAAAAACTGATTGATAGCGTTAAGGAAGGAGGGTTGTGCCCGAAGATTACAGCATCAAGTAGTCATTTGCCTAGTAGGGACTGGAAAGGGCTGATTAAGAATAAGTCTTGTTTTCAACTTGCCTCCTTCGTTTAAACCTTCGTTCTTGAGGTGCCCCAAAATGCACCCAGTTGATGAGTAAAATCGTTTGTTGTTAGACAGTAAAATTGCTGAAGTCACATTCCCAGGGGGTCATGGGTTAACACACTGTACTGTACTGCTTGCCATTATTTTCCAGGGACCACGGAAGGGGGAGGGGCTAGTAGGGTTATACATTGTAGCCCTTATGGCTACCACTTTTTTGCTTGGGTTGATATTTCAGTGCTTGAGATGGCATGAATAATGTATGATTTTACCTCTTGAAAGTAACAAATTTTGTCTTCCCTTACATGTGTGCTCACAGAGATTTTTAACCCTAGCACTTTTAAAATGGTCTTGGCGGTCCCCGGTTTCTGGTATCTCCTCCAATTATAAATAATTATTGTCCATGGTTTTATTTCTTCATAGATATGATGAATGGATCAAGCCTGAAAAGATTGCTGGCTGGGGAACTAGGCAGACTCGAAATAGAACAGGAGGCATGGGAGGTGTTGGCAAAGCACAGGAAAGTAATGTAAAACCAACTCCAAAGCCCATTGCACGACCAACTGCTAAGCCTGCAGGCAGGCGTGCATCAAAGGCTGCTGTTACAGCACCTGTCAAGGAAGCCAGCACCAAACCGCTGCTTGCATCAAACGGTACAAAAAATTCTTTGAAGAGACCATGCTCTCCATCCACAAGGTCAGGGTCCTTGTCACCATCTCTTGGGAAATCGCCAAAAACAAGTTCTGGGAGAGGAACAAGTCGCACAAGGTCAGAGAGGAACTCAGTCTCTGATATGTCAAATGGAGTTGATGAAGGTATAAATGCTATTCTTTGTTTGGTTCCAGTCATTTTAAATTTTATTTTCTTTATTATTTTCAAGTACTCACTCAAGACTGAAAAAGGCAAATGATGTTAAGCTCTTCACAGTTGTTTTCAATCTTAAACTGTAACAAAACTGTCTCAGTTTTGACAGAAGCTTTCTTGTTTTGATTTACATGTATTGAACAAAATACTTTTGTTTAAAAAAAAAAAACTAAGGATTGTCAATAATAGTTTTCCCTCCATTCATTCATTGCAAGTACAAAGCTCATAAATTATGTTGTATAAAAAGTCTTGCAAGACGTTGATTTTTAGTGGAAGTCTTGATTAGCCATTGGGCTTCTGCTTTCCTTGGGTTTTTTGCAACTTTTAATGTGTTAGAGTAGGAAGCAATATCAGAGATGTATCCAGAGTGCGTCATGCATATGGTGTCCTGGGAGGCACTCGTTTTTCTTTTGGACGCATGGAATATAGAACAAAGGGTCCAATTGGACGCAGAAAAACAAAAATCAAATGTTTATGCAAATAACAAAAGCCAGGAAAAACATGCAAACGGCATATTATTTCACAAGGAAATTGAACATTCCTATTTATCACTACGGAGAAATGATCAAGTTCCGTAAATTTCAAGGTACGCTGTTTTTGCATTTTTGTAGTTGAATGATTTCATTTTGTCAATGATTATGTGCAGCATGAGGAGTTAAGTTCTTTTGTTTGAATTCTCACATGTTGCGTGACATGATCTGAGCCGTTTTTTGGGTGAGACAGTCGGTGACACTTTTGATCTGCCAATGATAATTAAACATTTCAGTCGAAGTTCAGTTTGTTGCATGCTTTCCAAGAAAATTTCAAGTATTGGTTTGTTTGTCATGAGTGAAATGACAGAGAATTCAGTGGTGAAGTATGTTAAATTTTTGTTTTATGCGACCCTGTTGATGTTAATTCCAGGTGCACAATCATATTGGTTCTTGTTTTGCACGGAACTTGTCTGTTTTGCAAATCATGCAACTTTTTCGGAGTTAGTGTTAAAAATAAAGTGCTTAAAACATGAAACTTAAATGTATTCAATCGCTTGATTATTAACATTGGCCATGGTGAAGTCACGGGCCGACGATGAATTGTGTATTGATCGCTTATATTTGTTTTCTCTTTTGTTCCTAAATTACACCTCAAAGTGTTGTTAAAATAAATGATGCTCTTTTATGGAAAATTGAGATTCAGTTCTGTTTTTTTTTCCTGGGGATGTCTTCATCATTTATCAACTGTCCAACAGTTCCTTCAGCGTACCGATTCCTCAAGATGTTTTCAGATGTGATCGATGGAGCTTTGACAGCCCATACATTTTGATCGATGAATCAACGGGCATAACAGTTTCAAAAAAATTGATCATTTTTAATTTAAGAACATATTCGAGGGAGGGGTAAGACTTTATTTTTGTGCAATGCAGTAATATGAAAGGGTACTGCAGCAGCAATTAAGAGGCAATAGATCATCGGAATATTAATTCTTGAATTTTAAGTAGCTGAACCCCCACAATTTTTGCAATGGGCCCCCAAATTTGAAAAGCTGGATACATTTCTGCGATATCATCCTGCCATGCTAAATTTGCTGTTTTTAGGTAAAAACTCAATAAAATGTATCTAAATGCAACATTAAATTTTTGTCCCTTGAAAAGCGCTTTAGAATTGTAGTTGTTGGTATTTCTGGTATGAACCTTATAATTTATACTCATTAAAATGTTGACACTGCACAATGTTTAAATTAATACTCTAAATGTTGATTTACTGGGTTTTTCTTCCTTCCCAGTGAAAAGTCCTCCATTAAGAAGAAGGCAAAAGTCTGCAACCCCCGAACCTTCGTTAGAGGCACAAAGTAAATCGTTAGATGTTGTGAATCATGTCCACACCATTCCTGAAGCCATTCCAGAAGAACCGGACCACCAAAGAGAGGAAGAAAAAAGTAATTCTGCATCAAACAGTGATTCAGAGGAAAATGACAAGAAGGTAACCCCTTGTGAAAATGAAGTGGGCCATGAAAGTCTCGAGGCAGATCAAAAACCGGATCGTTGTTGTAGTGTGTTAAATGGAAAAAAGAAAGATAAACACAAAAGAACTATAAATGGCATAATAAAAAGTGTCAGATCCCCTGATACAGTTGGTAAAGATCTGGAGGACATGAAAGATGCATGTCCAGAACCAAAGAAAATTAAAATAGAACATGAAGTTACCATGCAAGATTCAGAAGTAGAACAGTGTATTAAAGAAAATATTATATTAGCAGCATCTCCAAGCCAGCCTATGCAGACACAAGGCACTCCAACTGCTATGGAAAGTGTTTCATCGAGTTCGTCTTCCTCAGAGGACACCAAATCTGAACAAAACACTGACTCTGTAGCATCGACGTCTTCACAATGTAGTAATGACAATGAAAAGGCTAGCGGCCCAGTAGACAATTCGAGCGGGAGAAATTCGGGCCAAAACCATTCAGAAAATGAGAAAAAGGATAAGGAGTGCAAACCAGAGAAGAAAAGCTCTGAACAACATCATAGGAAGCACAAGAAACGAAAGGAGAAAAAGAAGCATCGTCACGCATCTGGTAATGATAGCACTGGAAGCGATGCTCCAGGTAGTCCATTGTATAATCAATCTGGTGGAGTGTTTACATCGCCGCGCCGGCCCAGGATGTCTTTTGACATGGATCTAGGTAAGTCCACCACAGAACATAATACATGTAGGTGTATGTCAACATACTTTTTGCCAAAAGGATGCCCTCTTAATGTTAGGTTCCATTGTAGATGAAGGGAGCATGTTTTGGGCACATGATTATTATTTTTCCTGATTAATTGGTGCATATGGTGTTATCGGAAAAATAAGTGTGAAATGAGTCTTTAGATGTGCTGCCTACATGTACATACCATGGGACAGGTCCAAAGGAAGTTAGCATTTTGTTAAAACAATGAACAGTATGGCTGAGCAAACAACTCCTGATCACTGAAGCCCAATGATCTCTGATTATGGAGTCTGTATTGTTGTTGCAAATTGAGGGTGTTCAACTCACATTAAAGACGGTGCCTACTAATTCAAAGGTGATTATGAAGGAAATGTAGATCTTAACAAGTGTTATTGAAATCCAAAAAGAAAATTGCGGGTAACCACACATTTTTCAAAGATAATTGATGAATAATATTTTGTAAAAAGCTTTAAAATACAAAGCAATGTATGGTGTTCTTTCTCAAATTGAAGCTTAATTAATTATCTCTCAAAAATGCATGGTTACCCCATGGTTTCTTTTTGGATACCAATGATACTTACTAAGATCTACTTTCTACAGATAGTATTAGTAAATGTCATTGTATTAGTAAGCATCACCGATAGGAAAACCAGAGTATCTCAAGATGCGCAGAACGTATGCGCAATAACAATAGTAGGCACCGTCCTTAAACTGTGTGTTTAATGTGAATTTTTTAAGGGGTTTACCTGTACTTAATGGAGAGGGACTCTAGTTAGTTGAGCATTGACTCATGTGCTTGGTGTTTGGAGTTGAGAAGACAAGCAACGTGCTGTTCATTAATTACTGTTTTGATTACATCTGCCCTGTGTGCAAAATAACTATCCCAAAAACATTTATTGGTTTATGGGTAAACCATAGAGCAATGCCTCATTTTCAAGCTAAGTAAATGAAAATAATATTCATGTTAAGGCTTTGAACAACATCCGTTTGATATTGTTGCACGATGTTGACTGCTAGGGTGGGCACATGGTTTCAACACATTTGATTCCACAAAGCTACATGAGAGGCCGGTATTCAGTCCCAGTCTTCAGCCGTGGTTGTTACTATGGATACGTCATTGAGAGTTCAATTAGTGCGCAAGGGCATACCCAACAATGTCAAAAATTTGCAATAACGAGATAAATGTTGAATGGTTGTTGAAGCAAAGTTTAAACCCTTTTAAACTCATTCAACATCAATTCCACTTCAGTTTAACATAATTTCAACAGGGTTGAAAGGGGGGAGCAAAGGGTTTCAACATCGCTATTCATCAAAATCAAACGGTTGTTTAAGAAAATGACTTTTGTGAAGCCAGTTGCCCGAGCTTAACCCATTGACTCCCAGGGGTTCCCCATTGACGAGTAAAATTGTTTGGCGTTAGACAGAGTTAAACACTAAGTCTGGCCGGTTTAGGCCGGTTTGGACGTCAAAGTGTTAAATATAGTTAAATAAAATTTAACATAGTTAACGACTAGGAGCTAGTCTGGTCAGTAGTGTTTTGCAGGCGGTTGTTAGTGTCTTGGCCGTCTGGTAGCGTTGTTCAGCGTTTTGGTGCGTTCTGTAGCATTTGTTATAGTTACATGGTTCACGACCGGGAGCTAGTCCGGTCAGTAGCGTTTTGCAGGCGTTTGTTAGCGTTGTTATGCGTTTTTGTAGCGTTTGCAGCACTCTTTAGGTTGGGGGAGCCCTGGGGCTGACATGGTTCAGCGGTATTCCTGCGTAGTGCATGCGTTGTCCAATGTGCTTGCAGCGTGTTTGTTGCTCTGTTGGCGTGGCGTTGTGAGTCGGTTTAGGAGTTTAGTGTTTCTCGGCGTTCCCTCCCTCTCCCCCCCCCTTTCTTTTTTTTTGTGCTCTTTTTTTTGTGTGTTATTATTATTATTATTACTATTATTCCACTGAGCTATCTGGCTCAAGTGTGACGGGTGCCTTAGGGGGGCCTGGCGCGGGGGGCTCGTGGCTTGGTTGCGGGTTGGGCAGGCCAGTCGGGTGTTCTAGCGCCTTGGGGATGTGACTGCGGTTGCAGCCCCCAGGCTTCCTGGGCACCTACCCTCCACTGGCGAGGTGGGCGTTAACTGATCCATAGAGAGCTAAAAAAATTATTGTTGCAACAAAAGACGTAGACAAAGAAGCAATTCACAAAGTATCACAAATACAATGTGTACTTGTCAGTTGACGAGTAAAATTGTTTACCATTAGACAGAGTTAAATACTAAGTCTGGCCGGTTTGGACGTCAAAGTGTTAACTTATCCATAGAGAGCTAAAAAATTTAATGTTGCAACAAAGGACGTAGACAAAGAAGCAATTCACAAAGTATCACAAATACAATGTGTACTTGTCAGTTGACGAGTAAAATTGTTTACCATTAGACAGAGTTAAATACTAAGTCTGGCCGGTTTGGACGTCAAAGTGTTTACTTATCCATAGAGAGCTAAAAAATTTAATGTTGCAACAAAGGACGTAGACAAAGAAGCAATTCACAAAGTATCACAAATACAATGTGTACTTGTCAGTTACTTACATTTAATGTAAATGATACACCTTCCAGTTACAAGATACTGGTATAGACTACCATAGCCTCCAGTTACATGTATGTGTGATTCCTTTCAATTTTTAGAGGAAATTAAAGCAAAAGAGGATGGTGGCGAACGCATAAAATTACTCCAAGACAAGATAAATGAGATGAGGAAGGTTTATAGCTCTCTTAAAGCTGAAGTAGCCAGCATTGACAGGAAAAGAAAGAAGCTTAAAAAGAAAAGAGGTGAGTTTACCTTATTTAAAGAGCTTTTAATTCTCTCTTTGTACATCTGTATGACTTAGTGGGTCAGTAAATCTGGGTTTTCAATAAGAATGCAAGAAGGGGGCTAAATTTAAGGAGTGGGCTGAGAGAGGACCACAAATGCCGAAGTCACACACTTCTCGTTTGATCTGAGTCATGCTTTCTGGGAAGCTGTTGAAATTATGTTTGAATAATATCACTACAAGAATAATAGACTGTTGTTCAACTTTTGCTATTACCAGTATGCATTGTTTTGTGTTATGCAATAGTTAGAATGCACTTAAATTCAAATATTTTTTGTTCTTAATATAAACCTCCCCATCCAGAGCAAACATATATCACCACAGTTACCCAGAATTTCGCTTTTTCGGTGCCATGCAAGTGGATCGATCGGTGCCATGATCGGTGCCATGCAAGTGGATCGATCGGGGATCGATCCTTCATGGCGGCAGCGCCACGGCTTTGGAATAGTCTTTCCATAGACATTAGATCTGCTTGCACCACAAGTGATTTTAAACAGAAACTTAAGACATTTTTATTCAGCAAGGCATTTTGTTACAATTATTTTATATTTATATTTTTACAGTTTTTAGGAAATTACTTTTTTAATTGTAAATAGTGTAGTTTTCGTCTTTTTGATTCCATAGTAATTGTAAGTAGTTTTTACTTTTGATTTATTTTAAATTTAATGTAATGTCTGTAATGCGCATTTGATTATTACGTGGAATGCCAAAGGCATCCACGTCTTAAAACCGGACTGGAATCTTTTTTTTGTTGGTAGTCACAAATGTGCATACCCCACGGATATTGATTTAATCTCCGATCGGGTGGACTGATTTATATTCCCTACGGTGTATCCAAGCTTCCCTGCCCCGAGGAGAACTCCTATACTTCCCAAGCCATCACGATTTTTCTCTGCTAGCGCGTTAGACCACTCGGCCATCGTGGCACACTTACGTCAGATTGGTGAAAGCAAAGATTTATAATAAAATCTTTCCGCCCGCCATGATTGTTTCAGTATTAAACTATTCGATTAAGTGGATAGATGCTTTTTCTGTGAGAAAGACAAGCTTTAAAGGTAAGGAGAATTTTCTACGTTATTTCTAGATCTTGCTTCGTACTTGTGTGTTCCACTGTGAACATACAACGAATACTTCATTAGAAGCATTTTGCATAGAACGAATACGTACTCCAATATTTCTTGGGAACTAGTTTGTTCGCCGTTTTGACGTAGAAAGAAAATAAGAAAATAGGTTTGAACGGCCAAACAAGATAAAAAATGAAATCGAGTTTAAAAAAAAACGAATTAGCTATCGCCGTCACGGGGACTTCGCAGCCGTCCCCCATCCAAGTACTAACCTCATTCGGAGGAGCTTAACTTCAGCTGACACTTGGACTAGCATCAACGACTGTGATCTTTATGTTAAATTCGCACATAGATCTTGTCGAACTTTATAACACTTGAAAGAAAAAAAAATGCACTAACAAAAACCAGAAGTTATGCCGTCATTTTGTCACAGATGTATCCTTTGTTTCGTGAGTTGTCAGTAAACACGCAAGGTATAACTTGATGACAGGCGGCCGCTAAAATCGACGTCACTTCCGATTTTGCGATTTTACTTGTATGACCAAAAGTACGATAGAATAATTGAACTCTGATTGAACGTAACAAAAATCTCCCGAAATGTTTTTCGCTGATGGCAAATTGTTTTATTCTCGATCGACACTTCCTAAAAGTTTCTTCTGCTCTCCTTAAAAACTACATCTCAATATTTATTTACTTTTTCGTCAATATTTGTTTTGCATAAAGCAGGCTAGCAAAATCTGTACCTTGCTTTGTTCGCATTTTTGAGCGTTAAAATAGAATTTTGGGCGTATGTTCCTGACAGCAAAAGTCGCATATTTTAACGTCCCCCATCCAGATACTAACCCCGCTGGAAAGGGAAAACTTTAGTAACATTGGTCTTGGAAAGGTGTCAGAAGCTCAGAGTACACGCTTAAGCTTGTGGTGAAAAAGAAGTTGTAAATGATCAACATATCGGCTTTGAAGCCAAATGTTTCTCGATTTCCTGTTATTTTCTTCAATCGTTCTGGGCTTAGTATTTTACTGAACCACATGTCTTCTTAGAGGGTATATAGCAAAGATGTCTACCATGGCACCGTAATGATTTACGATACCAAACAATGTCGTGTACTATTAGAGCTACATATTGTGCAAGGACTTGAATCTCCTGGAAAAACCAAAACGCCGCTCAGTTGACAGTTATGGAAAAAAACACTGTCAAGTTACTGCACTACCACACGCAATGCGTTCTTACTTTAAAAAATATCCCGTATCTCCTTAATTGTACCCCCCCCCCCCCCCCACCTCCAGACTAAAAATCCCGTATCCCCACAATTCTTTTTACCTAATTATCCCGTATCCTGATCGCTTCTCGGGCTTTTGGCTAAGATTAGTTTCTTGGCCAAGGACTACGGTCAAGTACTATTGTACAACGTACGGTACTTTTTCAGTGCCGTAAGGGGAAGGCACAGAACAGTTTCGGCTGTTTGTCTGTTCTCTCGAGAAACGATGACGAGGGTTTTTTGGGTTTTTTGTTCAGCTCGAGTGTAGAATCAGGACGAACTGTTGTAGTTTCTGATAACTATTTACTACTTGTAGCTTTTGTTGAATTTTGAATCGATGATAGAGAGAGTTTTGGCGATCTCAATCCGGACTGGACTACTAGATTTAAGGATTTTTCTTAACGAGATTTCAAGTTATTGTGGAACGTTTGGTACCAAGTTACTGAAATCAAGATTATGGAATTGTAAAATCAGAACTTTGGACTGGACTATACAACACGCAATTACGGAATTTTTGAGCATTGAGAGAAATAGAGCACGGATGTTGTCATCTTGTCTTCGCCACGGCAAATTTATACAGTTTGCAAGGAACTAAACCAGGATTACAGAACCAGACGTCGATTACAGGGCCCGGTTGTTCGAAAGCCAATTACCTTAATCCAGGATTAGCGTAAACTTTTGTTTCATGTTTTCAACTTTTTGGTCACAGTTTCCTTTGCTTATTTTTGTTTTTCAAGATTGACTTCTTCTAATGTAAAGTTTTTCTGAATATCAGCCTTGAACAGCATTTGGGAGTAGAGGATAAAACTCGTTTTAAAACCCAGTTTCTGAACAACTGGCCCAGGATGATAAGTTGTTGAACTGTGATTTGTAATAAGTTTTTCGGATGATTTAAGGCTGATCCTGTAATTTTTGGATGAAAGGAGTTAACGAAGCAAGTAAAACTGTAGGATTTGAATTAAGTCTCCTTCCAAAAAATAAATAAATAAAAGATCCCGTATCCTGATAACCTGCTAATAGGGCTTCGCTGTTTGCATTTGCAAATTTAGTAACATTAGTAATGAGTTTTTACAACAAAAAACTTTAAGTTATATTACAGATGTATCTTTCTAGTAATCTTTCGCCATTTTCCGAAGTCAACCTGTACTTGAAGTTCACTGTAACTGGACAATTTGTGTTAACTGTTTGCGCATTCCACGGATACGCCCTTGTAGGCGTCTTGTTCTTATAGAAAATACGCAATATAAATATTAAATATTATTATTATTATTATTATTATTATTATTATTATTATTATTATTATTATGCAAGTCACATAAACTTGGCAGAACTAACAGTAATTTGGACCCACACCATGATGTAAGAGGCACGGATCGATTCCTGATTATTTTATTCTTGGAGTTATTTTGATTTTTTTTACGTTGTGTCACATCGTGGTCATGGGTCTATAATTACTGCTACTTTTGATAACTTTGCCTAGCATCTGCTCTTAAGATAACACTGTTGATCCCTAGAGTGTGACATACATGTACAAAGTGTTAGGAGAGGTGTGAACGTGAGGAAAATACTTTTAACGTTCCTCTTCATTACTGTCATCAGCTTCATTGTGTTTATACGAATGGGCAATGACCCCTGTTGTGGGCCGTTTTATCCATTCAGAGCTCTTAAGAAAAGTTGAAATTTGTATTAATGAACCATATCAACACTGACCTAGTTTCCATTTCCAAGTTACCTGTTGTTGTTTCTTCACAGAAGTTGCAGAAGCTGTAGAGACTCAAGATTTACAGAAGTCAATCCCATCATCGTCAGCGTCATCACAAAACATTCCTTCATCAAACATCCCTCCTGTGGAATGCAGATAGCGTGGGAAAGGTTGTAACATTAATGAACTTTAATAATTATTATATCACCCTATAATAATAATAATAATAATAATAATAAATTATTATTATTATTATTATTATTATTATTATTATTAGATCTGTCTGTAGAATTTAATAACTCCTGTTGGTACTGTAACCTCGGTGCGGAAGCAATACCCTCATCTGGAATGCAGGGCTCGAAATTGCAACCAATACAGTCGCATTTGCGACTTAAATATCTATGGAAGTCGCAAATTTGCGACTTATATTCACCTTCACTCTTTTGAAACAAAAGGGTTAGCAGTTGCCGCTTTGCTGCCACTTTTGCTAAAATAAGTAAAGAAATGACAAAATTATTTTGTTTCTAGCCATGAAGTTTCTTTCAATCTGAAGATAGCATAATTGTTGCATAATTTAGCTGTGATGTCACACGCACAATTCAATTCCATCGATCATTCGCCATTTATCAGCGGTTTCTTTAAACACAAGTATTGCAGGCTCGTATTTTGCTTTGCTAAACCGCTGACAACACAATACAGCGTGACGACTTTGCGACTAAAATTTCCGAAATTATGACTAAATTTTCGTATCTTGTCTCAAAATTGCGACTGCATTTTTTCGTTAATTTCGAGCTCTGGAATGGTCCTTTTCTGTATTGAGTGAGTTGTCTTTGCTGGACAAGCTTTTGAATTTCCCATAAAAGTAATTTTTTTCTAATAAAATATGAACAGGAATACTTTCCCCAGTGATGCTGAAGTCCATATTATTTCAAACTAAGATGACTATGGTTGTATTTAGTATATTTTCATGTGATGCAATATTCACCAAATAGTTTTCTTGTCTTAGGAAGAAGGGAAAGTAAGTTTATTTCTGTTGAGATCAAATTTAACCAGATCAGGAAGCTTTCATACTGATTGTGCAACTTTGACAACGCAGCAAGTCTTCTGCAACTTTTGATTTTACAAGGAAACATGTTTTCATTCAACTGTCATCATTTGAAAGAGCACAGAAGATACAAATTTATTTATTTAAAATGGTGAACATAGTTGAAAACGTGTAATAACAATATTACGCAATTAATGGAAATGTGTTTTTCAGTAAAATTATGTACAGTAAGTAACCTTTTTCAAACTTCTGCGCCTGTTCTTATTTTTAATCAGATTTATTTCATGATAACTTCTGAATCGTAAACAGTAGTAATGCTCCAACTTGAGAACATTATTCTATCTCCACCCTCTTGCTTAAAACATTTTTCTGCATGTATGCAGCATATAGATTATGAACATCTTGGTTTATACAAATGCAAAGATCCATACCTAGTTTCAGGTTACATAATTTCACCAACAGAGAGGACCAGATATTAAGCATCAAGATTATTTAATGTGGATTCCAAAATAATTATTATTGTAAAGTATTTGAAGAGATGAAAATAATTGGTTATCGTACCAACATTGTTTTATGTGTACATGTAATGAACAGGACAGCCGATAAGAAATGCTGGGGTCAACTTTTGTATTTTGTAAGATTGAAAAAAGGCGGCTGGCTTTTGGAGGATAATGCAGTTGGTCATTTTTGTCCCATGCTTGTCTTAAAGACAATATAAATTGGCCATTAGAAATATAGATATTTTACATAGCATCCTTTATGAGGAGTCTAATAGTGTTCTTGTTGTGTGGTCGTTTATCAGTGGTATTCAACCCTCTTGTGGAAGTGTAAAATTTTCTATTAGAGTAGCTGTTTTCTTTTCTGTCTGAACTTTTTTATTCTTGATTTGAGCCGAACTATGACAGACCAATGCTTAGAAATTCAAAGTGACACTTTTTTTCAGGTGATTTTTGTCTTTAAGGTTGAATTATTTAAGGTGGCTCCCTATCAGTCCCTCCCCCCTTCCCCCGTGCTGGTAACACAGCCCTGAAGGCGTGGTCTTCATTCCCCAATTTTGCAAATTGTGGTATGTAAGTGATCCCTTGAAAGGAAACTCAAATGGAGAGCTTGCTGGCAGGCTATGATAAGTTAAGGTCTTCTTGTCTTAACAGTGTCCCAAGTGAATCAGGGCTCATTTTTAGTCACCTGGCATCAATATATATAATTATTGTTTGTACAGTTGCTTTATATTGATTTGCTTTATAGAGTGTTTTCACGTGACGACAGCGGCCATGTTGGTGTTCCTAAAAAATGAAACGTGTGCCCAACCAATTCTCTGGGAATTGAGTTGTATTATCATGCAAACGTTTTTCTTTTGTTTCAGTAGACAAACAAGGTTACTGATCACGTGAGTGAAAACACTCTATACTAACTCTCTTCATTTTACTTGAGACTTTGTGCTGGTTACTTGTGATTCCTTACCCATCTTACCTAGTACCCTAAAACTTCCTTATCAAGGGCAAGTTTGTGGCAATTAAAGTCGCTCTCTTTAAAAAGAAAGTTACTTTTCCTTGCATGTCTGTTCATGAAAATTGTATCACAACAAAGCCGTAATATCTAAAAGTGTACAGTGGTTTCTATTTTGATTTAGGGAGCTACCTTAAAACTAAATTGTAGATACCCCTTTTTATCGTATTCCTTTTGAAGTTACATTTTTCAGCAATGAATTTTTAGTCGAACATCTCGACTTTTAAATGCAAAAGTCTGTTATGCTCTTTTCCTTGTCCAAGGCATTCAGATATCCAGAAAATGTTTTCCCCCATCTATTTTACGTTGTTAGTCGGTGGAAGGCTAACTTTTAATGAAAGCCCTTCCACGTTATTCGCCTAATGTAAGCCAAACACTTCAAGAACACTTATTTATGAATACCCTATTTTTATAAGATATAACTCTCATGAAACTTCCATTCTCTGCTGAAACATTCCTTCAAAACGGTTCCCTTTTTTAAGAGAAGCAGGTAGGATACTACAAATGAGATGTTTTGTGTACGTGAAAATCAAATAAAATATCTTTCTGATTAGAAACGCAAGGTTGTTTAGGTAAATATCTATTTATTTTGAAGGCCTTTGGTGCTCCATATTTTATATTAACTTGTTTACCCGGTTAAAGTGCTTCGGTGGATACTGCGGCGAAGTTGTCAAGTATTTAACCTTTCTTATCATTTTTTTTTCAAATTCCTCAAATGAATTGTGTCAGTGTGAGCTCTTAATGTTCACAACGGGTACACTAAATTCCGAATACTTTCTTGTTTTTTCGATTTAAGGCGGTATTTATCAGTGATGATTTTGGTACGCTCCTTGTTGGAAAAATGCTGCTTTAATTACTATTGGGGCCAAAAGGTGCCAGTTTTATTTATACCAGTTTCTTTAACAAAATAGGCAGATACTTAAAATATACATTTTTTCCCAAAATAGACGAACTTTGTCAGCTGTGTGTCCCGTTACTCGGTTGTGCGAAAGGTCTTCAAGGTATTTAAAGTAGGTCAATTTTCCACTGAGGTTTTCTGACCTGTGGAAGGACTAGGTTTAATACACCGATGCGTTGATTAAAGTCCCTAGAAACTCTGTGACTATTCTTCATGTAACGTGAAAGAGACGGACGCTTTGCAACAACGTCATTGTCGTAACTCATTGTGTAACCTGCGTGACTGGGAGCGTGACGTTTGAGTCACGCAAGTATCGTTGAAGGAGTATTATTTTATTGCTTTCCTCTGGTCGTATTATCGAAAAAAAAGTAATCGACAAAACGGCACTGGTTACTCTAAAACGTAATTGTCAATGAATGTATCAGGTCCATGCAATAGGGCTCGAAGCTGGTGATATCTTAAGGCTGCCACCAGAGGGTACAGGGGAGAGTTTTAAACATGTCCCGCCTGTTCAAGAACGTGCTGTTTCGAAAATAATTGGGTAAATCGGTAGCTCTGTTTCAAGGGTATTCACAGTGGGTAGCTAAGTTATGTATTTGTACCATTTTTAAAGCTTTTTATTTTATGACTTATTTTAGCAGTGCCTGCAACTAATTTATTCATTCTGGATTGTGAATAAAGACATCTATGCTCTACAAAGTACTGAGCGACTAACTTATGTCTCCAACCATCGAAGGCGTGGTGAATTGCAATTGTTATCTCGTATCCGGATCTCTCACGGCCCGTGACAGGGAGTTCATGGGTACGGCATTAACTTGGTACTTGCCGGCATTTTTTTTCGCCAAGAATAATAGACTGCTCGGATTATTTTCAGGACCCCTTCGGATGTTGCGGTAGTTCAAGGGATTCCCAACATACCTAGCCAGTGCATTTTGGGGTTGGGAAGGAGACGTGTAATTTAGATCAGAGGTTTAGTATTTACCAAGTTACCTTAACAACCGATGATGAGACTTTCTTTGCAAGTTGAAAGCTCTTCTATTCAACAAAAGTAATTCCTTTTTACGCAGGGAAGAGGGGGGGGGGGGGGGTTTGGGGATGGAATGATTGATTAAACGTAAGAAGCTGTAAGGGTAACTCGTCACCTTTCTGTGCGCATTTAAACTTTGCCCTGCATTTCCTGAGTATATACCAACCTGTCTCCCACTGAAACCTTACTACGACACCAATACACACCACCCATAGCCAGAGATTTAGGGGGGTCCGGGGGCATGCTGCCCCGGGAAAATTTTCAAGATATGTGCCCCTTATTATAGCGTATTTAAGTTACAATGTATTCCTGCGCGTACGGGAGAGAAAGGGGTAGAGGTATACGGGTTGCGTATAACTGTTTTCTAAATATATTATAATAAGGGATACATGAGGTACCTACCAGGCAATCCAGCGCATTACCGCCCAAAATTACCGCAGGGTCGTACTACAATGCCAAAAGGATGACAATGGCTGAGAAACCACATAAAAATGGCAAAGAATCGTGCTAAAAAGACTGGTTAAACAAAAAAGAAACCATTATCTTATTTTGGCTAAAGAGTTTCTAAAACCGGGAGAATATGAAGTGAAAACGAGAGGTCGGACATCCTCGCCGAAAACGGGAGGTTTCCGGCCAGAAAGGGAGGGTTGGAATCTCCGCATAGCCTAAGCCAAAGCTTGCACGATTTGTGGAGTCGTGTGATAGTTGAATTGCCGTGAAACTCTCCACCTCGTATGATGGCTATCATGCACTATCATAGACTAGCGATAATGGTTTTCACGCAACAGGACGTGGCACTAGCACTAGCACTAGAAGCTACTAGCGAGAACTAGTGAGACGTTATCGTCGAATCATCGCAGAGCCTCGACTCGACAAATTCCCTTGTCCTTGGCAACCGTGTTCGCCGTTTTGCGCTGTTCCTGGATGACGAACATTTCGCGCGAAAAATACAATCTCTCCAGACTCTTGCGACAGGGCCCTCTTGTCTGGAGGTTTCGACAGCGATAGGACAGATCGCAACTATGACAACGGCCACTTACGACCAACTTTCATATGACCTTGAAAAGTAAACGTAAAAACAGAGCATACACAAAAATGAAACCCCTTTTTAATTGGCTTATGGAACAAAAACAAACGAGTGTGAATTTTCATTGGCTTAGCGAAGGTGGATGCAAACAACTTCATCTCTCCATGGAAGTTTCTGGAAAGGTTCGCTTTCACGTCATTTGAAATGCAGTTATGTGATTGGGAAATCAAAATGTTTACTGTCCATATTAGGAGTTTCCTTTACGGGAATAAGAAGAAGTTTTGTTTTAATCTTGCCAAACATTGGCCCGTGAAACAAATTGCGGACAATTTTTCCAGGTCATACGAAAGTCATTCTGTTCTTCAGGCTTCGAAATAGACCTTTTTCGCTTGTACATTTCGTTTACCCAATACAGACCATGTGATAATACTCAGGAGCTTTGGTCCTTTATTTTGTTCATTAAAATGAGGGCATGCAAGCGTGAATATGCCTGCATGCATTCTTTTTAATGAACAAAACAAAGGACCAAGCCTCTTGAGTATTATCACATGATCTGTGTTGAGAAAACAAAATGTACAAGCGAAAACCTAAGGTCTATTGAAAGGTTTTTCTTAGACTCGCTTTGAAAATGAGGTTTAATCGATGAATGGTTCCTTTTCGGCGGAAACGATTGGTTCTTTTTTCCCGCCAAAACTATACCCGGCATCCCGCGGCCGGCGGCGTCCTTCGTTTACCGCCTTTTTTCCTGCAAAATGACTAAATTTGCAACTTTTGAAAGCAACTTTTTAAATCTCTTTGATCATCGGAAAGAAAATGTGTGATGACTTTTTCAGTCAAAGTAAGTTAAAAATACTAAATGATACCGGTGAAAGAAGAGGAAAGGCCAAAGAAAAAGTGAGGCAAAAAACTACGATAAAACATGATATATATATGCTTCTGATAATTATTGTTTTCAACGTACATTTTTAGTTCTGCGAATGATTTTTCTTCTACAGAAACAAAAGTCTGTTGAAAAAGCAATTCCAAGTATTACAGATTCCATTAAAACAGTTGTGAGTCTAAGCAAAAATGACGAGTTTAAAATGAAATGCCTCGGTCTTTTTGAGGTAAGTTTGTGATAATTACAGCCAGCCCATAAAATCAATATGGCAAACAAATTTTGTACCTCGTTAATAGGCCAAAAACGATGACGAATTATGTGAAGCTTTGAAGAAAAAACTATGGAAGATCGCGTCGTGTAGACTGAATGTCAATTCAAATGAACAGGAAAGTAACAAGGTAAGAAATTACCCAGCATTTTTCCTTTTCTGTAGAAGTGTTTTCGCGAGAACATTATTTGAAACATACATTTTATGTTCGTCTCTTTCTTCAAAGCAACTTGCACAGGAATGTGAGACTTTGACGGACAAAACAAAGAAAAAGGTAGCCGGACAGGTAAGCTCTGAAAGATGATTTTACGTTTCCGTCTAGAGGTAAATCTTCGCTCCACCTCTCCTGCAGTGTGAGAGGTAATAGGTAAATTTATAACGCCCCAAGAAGGTGAAGCCATGACACGTGACACGTTCTCCTCCAATCGGAAAAACTATTTGAGTTGGGAGGTATACTGTATGATTTTGGATAAACTTGTTGTAGCCTTTTCTATGAATATTCTCAAATTTGGCCATTTTTTTGCGCCACGAGTTAAGGACGGTGCCTACTATTGTTATTGCGCATACGTTCTGCGCATCACCAGATACTCAAATTTCCTATCGTTGATGCTTACTAATGCAGGGATATTTTTGCGCGGTTTAAAACTATGCAGATAAAGTAGATCTTCGTAAGTACTCTTGGTATCCAAAAAGAAAATTGGGGGTAACCATGCATTCTTTAGAGATAATTGAGCTTCAAATTGAGGAAAAAAGGCCATACATTGCTTTGTATTTCAGAGCTTTTTACAAATATTGTTCATGAATTATCTTTGAAAAATGCGTGGTTACCCCCAATTTTCTTTTTGGATTTCAATAACACTTGTTAAGATCTACCTTTCCTGCATAATCGTAAATCGGGGCAAAAATACCTTTGAATTAGTAGGCACTGCCCTTAAGCCCTCGCCAAACGAGAGCGAGAATTGATGAGAGTTGAAACTCTTGAGAGCTCACGAGAGTCGATGACAGTGTTCGAGAGTTGGCCAAACGAAAGCGACAGTTGACGAGAGTTTGTCGAGGGTTTCACGCGCAAACAAAAGAGAGCTTGAGAACCACCATGGGAAAACCCTTTCTGACGTAAATAATTGGCGACTAGCCAGCCGGTATATTCAGCCTTGGTGTCGCCTTTGTCCCCAAAGCCGACGTCATTCAACAAATTGATTTCAGTTTTTCATGCGTCTGTGCTGTTATCGATCATGAATTTCGTCATAACATTGTCAGCTGTGGTTCCACGAGGCAGAGGGGTCAAAATTAAGTCAATTTAACACGAAAAGAACGAGAGACAAAATTTCCAGAAACTTCAATCTGACGCGAGCAATATCGCGTCATTATCGCATAAATTATAAATTTACGTGTCTGTCCAGTTATTGTGACAATAAAAATTAGCCAATGAGCGCGTGAGAATTTTGCAGTCATCCCATAATACACCTCTTTTACCCTCCAAAAATCTGCATAGGCATTGTTTGGGACATTTTCATGGCCCAGGAGAAATTGCAAACCATGGTTATGCAAGCGTTTTGGGGGGTAATAAGATTGTGCAAGTAAAGTAAAAATATGTTTATTTGAGCCCGCTGAAAAGAAAAAAAGATAAGTACTTTATGTATCTCTTATTATAATGTATTTAAATAGGGGATACATAAGGTACCTAAGAAAAAAACAGTAACTGCTGACCGCAAAACTCTCGCTCAAAACCGTCTCGTGAGCGGCGAAACTCTCGCAAACTTTCATGAAAAAATTGAGCAGGTTCAAATCCGCTGAGAGCTCTCGAGAGACGATGACAGTAGCCGAGAGTGGATGAGAGTTCCTGGCCAAACGAGAGCGAGAATTTCAATTCTCGTTAAATCTCGCTCTCGTTTGGCCAGGGGTTTGGGCCTAGTAAAACAAAAAAAAAAACAAATCTTCCTCGTTCGGATTTCTATAAAAGAGAGAGGGCGCCCCCTTTTTTGTTATTTTCGACTTTTTAATGATTTTTCCAATTGAATGCTTTCTTGACAAATCATTACCTCCCCCTCCCCTCCCCAGGGATAAGTAGGTAAAATACTGTCAAATTCTGCGGAAGCTAACTTGTAAGATTACTGCTGCAAGGTAAGTGACCCGT
>NC_090894.1:11913256-11925756 GCF_036669925.1 Montipora capricornis
AGGGGAAGATATTAGCATACAAAAATAAACAAGTGGACCTTATAAGCTGTATGGTAATTTTACAAGCATGTTTTTTTTCCTTCAGTCCTTTCTTTGTTGCAGTCGATGGTTGAAGAAGGGCCAAGTTAAAAATCTTGCATGGGAGAAAGTTCAGAGAATTGAAAATTCCTGATGAAGAAAAAGCCTTGCTGGAAAAATCCTTTCCAAAATCAACACGATATGTCACAAATTGGTCTTTTAATATTTTTGCAAAATGGCAAAATGCAAGGCTGAACAAACAACCAGCTAACGAAGATTAGCAGGGTTTGACGTGGAACGGGACAAAATCAAGCGTCTAGATAAGAACATTGTTAACATGATGGCAGAGTCGTTTAATCTTTTGGTTTGACAAAATTTGTTGAAGAAGTTTGGAAGGAGAATGGGTAAAAATATCCACCCTGAAATTTGTAATGGCTGAAATTAGTTAATATTCATAAGTCACATGCAGTGTCTTTACATCCGATAAAACACTGCATACTAAATGAGTGTTTTATCAACTGATAAAACAACGCATACTAATAAGGAGGAGATTTATCGATATAAAGTCACTGCACATGGTGTAGTATCGACCATTTGATAGGTCAATTGGCTTATGAATTATTAATGAGTTTTTGAACGATAACAAACACTTTGAGGAGGCTTGAAAGGGGTTTTTAGCTGCGCATGCGTGCAACCTACACACACCATAACTAAGAAACATGTGTCAGCTGAATGAATCAAATTTCTATCAAAACTAGAGCACAACACACCGGAAGTGAAAATAGGCGTAAAATCGCACAAACCTAAAAAAATTGTCTTTATTTCGAAATTTTGCTTGGTGACATGCACATATCATTCACGATGGCACTTCAAATAAAAAAGTTTCAGGAAAAGTTCTCTAATACAACACCTTTTTTCGATGTATTTTAATTAAATTCTACCAGAAACCCATAAGGGTTGAAACGTGTAACGCGCGTTCACAGCTTCCGAATTTTCACTGCGAACTGATTGGTTGAATGTTTCAGTGCCAAGTACCATATTTGGAATCCCCTCGCTCTTGTTGTTCCAAATATGGTACTTAGCAAATTGAATATTCAGAAGCTTGTTTCCTAGCACACAAGGGGCCGTTACACGTTTCAACCCTTATGGGTTTCTGATTCTACTAAATAACTTTTTGTTATACTCCCTAAGAAGTTAAAGAATTTAGGGAGATTTTCAACAAAGAAATAAAAATGATAGGTCACCGATAATTTTCAAAAACTGAAATTTAGAGGGCCTTTTGTGGACCTGGCGTGTTGCCATGGTAACCGATGACGGCATAAGTGCCCTTAAAGTATTACCCAACAATGGCCCAACAATAGAGTTGCAAAGATAATATAGTTTGCCTACACTATAATGTAATATCCTTCTTTGGTATCATTCATCGTTTCACAAACACTATGGCAACAAAAAATCCTTTCGAGCCTCCTTAAATACCTTCGTCTGCTCCTCCCTCAACCCCCATCAAATGTCTATATCAATGATGAGAAAGTTAAAAAGGTTCACAGCCTACCCACTTCCATAGAGACCAGGAATTCTTTTAAAAAATAATGTTACTGCCAGATAATTGACACATCCTCCAGTAAATCCAAATGTGCCACAAGAAAACAAGTACTGAGCAATGTGGCGCAACAAAACTGAATTTTTATAAGTAGCAAGTGACAATATAAGCAACCCAATTATACTTGAGTGTAAACAGATCAGGAGGCATGCAACACCACTGTTAGATGTCCACCGAAGAAACTCATGCCAAAGGAGAGGCAGTCTGTTTTGTGCAATGGCGTGGTGCCGATGAATATGCGAGTAGCTGGACTGAATGCTATGTTCCATCTGCAAAGAACATTGAAGTAGAAACAAACTTGAAGAAAAATCTATCTAATGATGAAGTTGAGACCCAAGGGATGCTGGAGGGGTAAGTGTACCCAACACCATATTGCATACACAGTGTATGTAATAATAATTATTATTTTAATGAATGCCACCTTTTACATTAGCACAGGACTGGGTTCATTAAGGTTTCAGGGTTTTGCAGCTAGACAGTATCAATAATTACTACATATAAAGTGGGAAGAGAATATAAAACTGGCCAGGTAAAGTCCAGGGTCCAGTTGTCCAAGAGCTGATTAACACTAATCAGCTCATCAGAAAAGCCAAAACATGTTAATTGAGAAAAAATTTAAAAAACTGCAATTTCAGTTTTCAGTAATCTAGGATTAGCTTATCAGGGGCTTTAATTTGAGCAAATTTGCCCAAGAATGAAGTGTTTTAAATATAGCTGGCTGGTTAATTTGCCCAGTACCAAGCCCTTGATGAGTGCAAGCAAAGGTACATGTAAAATGGCTTGGTTATCTTGAATACATTTTATTCCATTCTACTTCCCAAGCTTAAAAAGCTTTATCATCAATAACTAGTAATTAATTTTGTTTATAAGTAGCCCTGAAAGCTTAGCAAGGTCCCATCATGACTGAAAATAAATGCAAGTTTATGCTATTTAAAAATAATAATAATAATAATAATAATAATAATAATAATAATAATAATAATTATAATAGTAATAATAATATTAATTATTATGCTAAAATTAGGTCCACTTGGTTAGTAAAGGTAATCGCATGATTTTGAGTGAAATTTGGAATAAATAAGCAAAAGTAAATTTGTCAAAGATGACCAATATTATTTCTAGTCTTTACAAGAGCTGAGTTATTCCAGATTGCACAAAAAATCATATGATTACTTATAACTAATATACATGAAAAACCTTGAGATGGTTAAGCAGAAGCAACTCACGCATCACAAGCATAGCCAGGATTTTTCAAAGGGGCAGTCACACTGTGTCAAACAGAGGGTACTCACCAGATTGTGGCATTTTCGCCACCTTCATGATGTAGGCTGTTTGCTTAAAAAAGTCTTACAAAGGAGGGAGGGGGTCATGGGCACCCCAGGACCCAACTAGCTACGCCCTTGACGCGAATCATGCAATCACACGAAAATTGCGCCATCCAGGGCTTGCATTTGATTTCAAAACAAAAGATTTTATTGGTTCTTACCAAACCTTACTGTCTATTTGCCAATCAAAAGCGAGAATTCTGTGAGTAAATTGCACTGAATTAATTCTTTTTTGCACCGTGTTTACAAAAAAACAGCACTGCTCTCAGTCAATCAGAATCGAGTAATTTTGTTATGTATATTACTAACTCATAAGTTGCTTCCATTTCAAAAAATTAAGGGAATTTTATTAGCGCACAACATTTACAAAGGAGGTTTCGGTTTTTGAGTCATATGATGAGGATACAATTCTCCTGAGGCAGGCATCTGTTTGGTTTCATTCTGATTTTTGTCCTATGAAAGATGCTAACCCATGTTTTTTTTAATATCAATAAGATAAATGTATAGGGCGATTCTCTAAAAAAGACAATTTTCGTATTCAAAGACCAATGCAGTGTTATTGCGTGAAATTGAAAGGGGTTCAGGTTTTTACACATACCTCATTGATGCCTCCCGCTTGATCTGGTATCGACCGTAGCTCTGTCTTTTCGGCATAGAGACTATCCAGAAAGGTTCCATAACCGCTAGTCGACATTACAAACTAACAGCCAGGATGATGGCTGTAGTTTTTTTTTCCACGAAGGTCCCAACTTCCGACCGCCATAGTAAATACTATCAATGGAGCCCAGTCCTCACCGATAGATCTTTTTTCATGCCAAGGGTCAATCACAGACGGCAAAAATACTGCTCATTTCCGTTAAGGGTGGGGTGCCCCAAATTTGAATAGACCAATGATTCAGTCCGAAACAAAAGGCATCATCTCGAGGCTCTTGGGAATAAATGTAAGGATTGTGTATGAGTTTATTCCCCAGAGCCTCGAGATGATTCCAGAGTTTTGAAGCAAGCAGACGTGGACAATCTTCCTGTCGGTGTACGTTAGATCAGTGGCTTGATCTGATTGGCTACGGTCAATATTTTGAGCAAGAGCCGATACAGCGAAGATACAACGTAGATTTGATTTTAGTGGTGCGACGATGCCTTTTGTTTCGGACTGAATTTTCATGATATCGAAATTGGTCTATTCCTCACACGTTGCCAAAAAGCCGGGGCCGGTGCTAACTGTTTTTAACAAATTATTTGCTGGTTAGATCTCCCAACATCCAGCACTTCTACTTTGTTCAGCTGGCCCTTATTTTTTCATTGTTTCATCGTGTATTCATTATTAAGTATCGAACTCTCCATAACAGTTACAACCACTGGGAATGGCATATTCATTCCCTATTCTTCTTTGACTCGGGAATAAAATAAACTGTCTTTTTAAAGGCCTACACACACCCAGAAACTAATAAATTTAAACCATTCTTTCATAATTGCCATCGGCATCTAATTTTGACAGAGCAGAATGGAATATCAATTACTTCGCCCTTGTTTTGGGGTTTATCAACCTCATCTGTCACTGGAAACGACTGAGGAGGTCACTGTGAAGCTTTGAGTTTCCACGCGAGGAAGAAGAAAAACACGCGTGACACTAGAAGATGCGAGAAATCGTTGAATGCTCAATTTTATGTACTGTACTTGTCAATGGCGCGCTCCCTGATCAGTGCCATAATTGTATTCTTGCATATGTTAACTTTTTTGTCTCTGGATCTCTCAGGTGTTAAATTATGTTACTTGTTTACTTTTGTTATGCAAAATCCAAAACGGTATTTGGTAATTAATGGTGCGATATTAACATTCCGATTTCGGTCGTCAAAATACGTTCCTCATTAAAATTCCATTCCCCTAGAGAAAGTGAGCAGCAGTTATAATTGACCATAATTCAGCTGTTCATTCTTCTAAAAGTTCGCTCAACTTTTTGCATTTCGTCGTTCATAAAGACTTGGATTTTCTTTTTTGTACCGACACTGGAGCAGAGAATGGACAAGGAAAGTATTTCGAAGATAAGGAGCGGATTTCGAATGTCGTGAAATTTTTAATTTCGTGGTTAGCTAAAACGGACAAATTTAGCGAAGAGGAAAATTTTGGTAGCAATCATCGATGGATTGTAAGTACTTACGCAAACTTTCTTTGGTTGTTCTATACAAATCAATAACTTTGAGTGCTGAAGCAGTGAAGGTAGAGTAAGCAGTGCAGTGTATCTGTCGTGATATGCAACAATAGGCGCGCTTTTCATGATCATAGTGAATTTTACTCGCACTGATCGCCAAATAAAAACAAAATCTGCTCGTCCCTTCACTCAGTGCAACTAACGTTAACTTAATCTGACTTCAGCTGTATTAGCGTTAATGACTCGTACGACCACTATAATTTGCAAGGTGCGTATAACTCACTGGCCGATTTTCAAACTGTTAGATCTATAGCTTGTAGTAATTAAGATATGCTTTTCGTTTCATGATGGCGATGACGTTGTCTTTGAAGCAAACCACAGTGACCTGACACCTCTTTAACATTCTGAAAAATGCTAGCCATTTACTCACTACTCAGTTAATCGAAAAGGTATACATGACGCCAAGAATAGTTGAAAAACGCTGTAGAGAGATCGCAGTAATTACAAATACCCTGGGCAATCATCACAAAGGAGATAATCCGATGGTGCCTGTCTTTGATGAGTAACAATTCGAGGTTCAATGCTTATCTTATGACATAATCGACCTGTTTAAAGTCGAGGGGCAAGTGGACGTCCGATGCAGTTTATTGTAATATTTGCTAGAGAAATAGGGAGGCGGTTGCCGAAAGGATAGCGCATATATTTTTGGTTAAGAATATCTTCAAAAGCTTCCCCGATGCAGCTCAATGGTTCTTTAATAGATTTAATCCATAGATTATCATAATGAGAAAGAATCGAGTGCTCTTTTGGTATAAACGTTGTCATAGTTTACGTTACTTTCTTCTCCATGCATGTTCTTCGTTGGTCTTCGTTGAGTGTCAGATTATTTAACAGTAAAGTGTAATCTTAAGGTCCTGTTTCTTTGGCGGAGTTCATCTCCTCGCCCTTGCAAACCATTAACAAACACCTTTGTTCAAACATATTTAGACACAAATACTATGAAAGATCTTAAATATTCAATTTGGGTTTCTGCATAATTTAAAGACCTGACAGCGGGCTCCGCTGAAAATTGATTCCAAGCCACATCAGTGGCGGAAGGGTCTTTTACCAGTAGGAATCAGTATTATCATCTCACACTTTGAGGAGTCTCTTCGAAAACCGTTTCATTCAAACAGCATTGGTCAATATAAGAAGTCAAAATGGGCGCCAAACTTTTCATGTATAACGCTCCATCGGTTTCTAAAGCCTTATTAATTTTTCGAAGTTGTCCCTACACATGCAAACTGTTATGGCAGTTACACTTAACCTCAGTGTTTGTCTCTATGTGAAAAAAGACATTGCTTGACAACGGAGTTGCTAATATGATTTTTGACCTATTTTACGATGAGTCACTTTAAAATACCACGCGCGTCTAACTTAAAAGGTGATTAACGTACATTTTAATACGACAACAGAAAAGTCCAGATATTTATTATTGTGCTAAACATCGGAATACACGGTATGACAGCCTATATTGTGATATGTCTTCTCGTGAAAACGATGCCTCAAGACGACAGTTTTTGACCAGATGCCGACATCCCTGGATTCAATATGTTTTAAACTGGGAATTTAGTTGAGCCCCCTGAAGAATCACAAAGGTAATGCGATAAATTAGTCTGAGTTGTGATCGGAAATCTTCGACCATTCGAAAAATCGTCGGAAATTTACGAACACGAGCTGATCAAAGCAAATAATAATTGAACAAGAGGTGGTAACTAAACTTTTGCGGCAGCTGAAACGTTATCTTATGATCGTTTCTTGAACTATATCACTTTATTAATAAGGTAGAGAAAAATGTGTGAGCTGCTTATTATTTATTCTTTATTTCTCTTTCTTTTCGTTATCGTGTACAAAAACCATAAAAACTACCAGAAAACAACTATTTTTAAAAACAAAATTTACAAAGGACGCAAAGGACGATTGGGTTTTCTTTCGAGTTCATAAACTTATGCGTTGGTCTTAAAAAAAGAAACGAAACTTTTTAATGCCCTTTCAATTCTTGGTGCAAAAAAGTGTGGTTTTAAGTTAAGTAAACAAAATCAGCTGAAAGCAAAGAGCTTTGTAACATATTTATCGGTTACCGAAGAAACGGAACGGGTGTGTTAGATATGCATGTATTACTGAGTGAAAGTACATGCAAGAACATTTCTTCAAATTTGCGATCCATTGTAATACCCATCTCAGTTTTCCAGCTCTTAATGCAGTTGTCAAAATCTATGCACAGTGCCGTCCTCTACATTTTCAATATTAGACAAGTGGCTTTACATAGAAGGATTTCAGTCAGTACGCAACCGAACCAGAGTTAAATGGCGAGTTTTATACCGTCAGGTAAGCAGATTGTAAATTGGGCTAAGACTTTGCCTTCATGTGAAGTATGATAAAGCAACCTTCCCTTAGCTACTGTACGTCAGATCTAAAATAAAGAGGCGAACATTTAAGATAAGGTTGAGCGTTCTCAACAAAGAGGCAATCCCGTTAAATGGAAATGAAACACTCCTGCATGAGAGAGTTGGTGCACTACGGATCACTTAATACAGTATTCCATGATAATACAGTTCCCTCTTCATTTACTTTTGCGTAGCTCAATCATTTCCTCTCGAAACAGGACGGGATTTTGAGATGAGTAAAATTTATCAGTAGTGAAACAAGCCAACTGAAAAGAAACTTGAATCCTTCCAAAGGGAGTTAATTTAAATTGCTAGCTCTTGCACTACCGTTAAGGCCCACTGGAGATTCTCTAGGAAGCCATAAACTATTATCGAACTAGTTTCTTTGCCATTTTTTTTACGTTCGTTAAAATTCGTTGGAATAAAAAAAACGATTAATTGAAAAGGTTTTCACATGAAAATTTGGGTTTATCAAACCAGTTGATAAAAGTAAATAAGATTTGTGAGCTTTCTTTACCTTTATCAAGTCGTTGATAAAACCCAATTTTCATGTTTCAATTCAGGCACTCCCAGCCGACGCAGCATCACAATTTCTTTATAAAGTAAAGCCTGGTTTCCTGCATATGATCGTCTGGGTCACCCGATCGCCCTAGTCGTTTCAAATAATGTTTAGAGGCGATCGGGACGATTATATGGAAACACTACACAGGCGATCGCTGACGACCCAGAACTCAATTCTATCCGGACGATAAGGTCGTCTCAGTCGCCCGGGTTGTCAGCGATCGCCTGTGAAGTCCCATATAATCGTCCCGATCGCCTCTGAACATTATTTGAAACGGCTGGGACGATCGGGGCGATCCAGACAAACATATGGAAACCAGGCTTGACTCCTTCATTCGCTGTCAAGTTTAATCATTTCTGTTACGCTGAGATTCGGATAATAGTAGTCTAAATAAAGACCAAACAAAGACAGGGTTAGGTGAGAATTGGTTTTATCTCATGATTCACATGGCTCGTTCGCTTGTGTCGTAACTCATACTCCCATTTTTTTTTGTTTCATCCTCCCCAAACTTTTACCGGGCTTTACAAATTGACCATAGATATTCATTTGGAAAACCAAATTAAACACTTATTGCAAGTTAAAACATCGTGTTTACACGTCAGCGACAAGGAACAATGGATAAATTGTTTTCTTCTGAATGGACAATATTATTGATTCAGTTGCAAATACTGATCACGAATTTAATATGTTCTAGTGATTTTTGAGTCTTGATAATGCATTAGATATTCGTTGAAAAAATATTAAAATTATACAAGAGAATAAATTGTGTTCTTCGTTTAATATTTTAATATTTGTGAAGGCCTTAAACCATGTTTTCCTGGCGTGCTACCCGTATTCCGAAATTGAATTTGAAATAAGTTCATTTGACGTCATTCAGCCTCGGACAGTAAATAAAGTGCAAATAAAGACAAACACTTTTATCAAACAAGTTAATACAATATTTTCATTCGTAGAGCCAAAACCTGGAGCTTAAATGGCTTAAAAATTTGTTGATAGAAGAGCTTTATTTTTTTAGAACTGTTCAGTTTTTGGAAAATGATTTTTTTCAAAATTGGATTATGTGGAAATAAGTCACGGCATGACATTAGAGCGCTCGATCATTGTGTCTCCAAAACAAAGACGTTAGCTCTATGACCGTCGTCTCGCTTGAAACTCTGTGCAAATCATCTATAGCCACAGCAGCCCTCCAAACAAACGTCTATTTTTTTAATTAAGGGAGTCGCTGTGGCTTAATTAACAATTATTCCATGAGCGCGCGTTGGATATGAGATGATAGATAGCCAACGAGGCGCGTAGCGCCGAGTTGGCTATAATCATCTCATATCCAACAAGTGCGAGTGGAATAATTGTTTTTATTAAAAACGCCCCCAAAATATAGAAAACTAGACTACAATAAAAATAAAAAGGCCCAAAAAATCACGCATATGCTTGCCGTGTTTGTAGATCATGGTATAATGGCTCATAACCCATGATGGCATAGCCAATCAAAACTCTCGAATTGCATTATCCAATGATCCAGTTTTTAATAATGCGAATTATTCAATGGCCGCGTTGTATGCTTCAACTGTACATATTTTTGGCAACATGCAGTCATTGATATTCTTGATTCCATTTAGGGTTTGTCCCAGCTGTGATATTTTTGTCTTTCATCGTACTCATTCTCATCGGACTTCTGGGAACTTATTACTGCCTAATCAAGGAACTATGTCCGTGTTCCAAAATGGAACCTGCCCAGCGCAAGGACACTGGATATGAGGAATTGGGAGAGGAACCCCCTCAGGAAATAGAGACTACTGAGGACGAGGAAGATGGACTGGCGGATGATGAAAAAGAAGACCTACAAGCAAAGATGCCAGTATTTCAAACTGACGAGGAAGTCCAAAAGAGTGTGTCTGCATACGGGGATGTTCAAGTTGATACGGGACTCAAGGAAGTTGATCGGGTGCCGATTTTCGGAAGCGTTCACTTACAGGTGGAATATTCAGTTAACGTAGGTCGATTGACTGTCACTATCTTGGATGCCCGCGATATTCCGGGTAAAAGCCGCGGCGGCAGCTCTCAATGCCGCTTCCATCTCGTACTGCTTCCGTCAAGGAAGCAGCGCTTCAAAAGCAAAGCACGGTCCACTGTGAATCCTAAATTCGACGAGAAGTTTGTATTTGATCGCATTTTAGAGCAGGACTTATTTAGAATGGCACTAAGAATCAGACTATATGGATACGAAAAGCTAGGGAAGGAGAAACTGATTGGTGAACTTGTTTTTCAACTGGCTGATGTGGCGCAATCGCGTAATAAACAAATGGATTTCTGGAGAGATCTTAAAGCTCGTCTCAACGGTAGCAGCTCGCCGTAAGAGTCTCTAACCCTTACTAATCTTGTGATCGTTCACATTTCGAATATTTAAAAATTATTAAGAGACTTGCATTCAACATATACTTATGAACTAAAATTCTTGTCATACAACCAGCGTTGTTGGCGTAGAAATGCTGTCAACTCTACGTACGGAGACTTGAAATATTGATGATTATATTGTCAAACACCTAATTACTTGTGTCCTCAAAATCTAGTTTCCCCTTTGGAGTTAAAATTAGGGCGCGTTCGATTCACCCTATTCCGGAATAAGAATACGTGGAGTGATCATGTGATTAAAACGGTATTTTTAGCGCGCTTCGAAGCAGCAAGGATAATAAAAATATGTTTAAAATAGCATTTTAGCGGATGTTTGACAATTTTAATGTGAATCTCCGTAAAAACGAAGGATTTCTAACTTATATTCCATGTATTCTTATTCCGGAATACTGTCAATCGAACGCACCCTTAGTTTCATAGCTCAAATGAGCTCGAAGTGGTTTTTTACCAGTCACTTAGTAAGGGCAAGTCCTCAATGCCACCCACCTACTTCAATTCCTATCCTTTGTGCCCCAAATTGCGACATTTTATGGCTCTTCTTCAAATCACTTCACTTCAGTAATTAAGTGCTATCTTAATTACTAAAACAATAGGTTTAACGAACAACTCGATGGAGGCTTTGCACGCTTCGTACAAGCATTTTATATTTTTGTACATTTCTCATCCCAAATTTATCCCTGGAATGTTGATACACTTTAACTTTCCATGCCAAACAATTAACTTGGAGTAATCGCGAAATTACTACTATAACGGGAAATTACGCCTATAGATACCGTTCTCACAGCCGTCGACGCCGTCCCATGCGTAAACTCTCTACTTTAACTTGCACAGCGCTTGCGTAATTACACTTTTTTGACAACGGTTTCGAAAGCACTGCTATTCTTGTGCAGTTTTGTAGATGTCATTAATTCGGTTAATGTAGGCTTTAGTCTCAATGTAAAATTCTATTTCAAATTTAAACAAAACGGATTAATCTTATTTTATTAAACTATCCTCTATGATTTGGACAATAAATGTATCAAAGATACTATGGTCTCGTTTGTTGAAGTTCCAACTTTGACCAGTTTGCCTTCTTTCTAGCAAGCCTATTATATTTTCTGACAATTTAAGTTTCGTTTATCAACTTGTAACCTGGTTTCTCTCTCTGTTTCAGTTCTAATATATTCCTCGCTTATCCCAAGGGCGGAATGCACCGGCCCCACTTTGTCGTTAAAACTGAGTTTCAGCATGCCAGCGCCTATAGGAATGCCTCCATAGCTACAGTGCAAAGTTCTTAACAACATTCATTTTAATAGTACGTAAAATTTAGGTTTTTAGGCTAAAAAGTGTATTAGAAATCAATAAAATTGTTAGTATTTGTGTTTGTTTCAAGCAAAGGTCACCTAGTTCCAGGCATTTTGAGGCCTATTGTGCTTTAGTTTTTATAGAGGTAAATTTCCGGCTCTTTAGGACGATTTCCTTTTTTGTTTAAATCAATGATTTGCCTAAGGCAGGCGATAAATACAACTGGACATAAGCTACCATTCAATGGAGTCGATTTTTATGGGAAATGAAAACCAGGTTAACAGGAGAGAAACCGTCGAGTCAGTTGAGATCACTTGAAACTCAGCCTACATTCGATTGCAGAGTTGGGAGGGGTAGATGACCACTATACCAGCCTGACTCTCCAAAGGCGTACAGCACAGGGCACAGCACAGGAACCGTGCGTTTACGAGTTGTGCCGAACTTCTGGGCGTAACTACAAAAGCGCATATATACCTCAACGTGACTTATAAGTGGTTTCACATTCCAGATACAATTCAATGGTTTTACCAGCTTCCTGAGAAATGACGTTACGGCGGCCATTTTGGTATTTCTAAACAGTGGAACAGAGGCCATGTTGGTGTACCCAACTAATCCTTCGGGAATTGAGCTCTATTATCATGCAAAAGTTTTCTTTTGTTTCGGTGGAAAAACAAGGTTACTGATCACGTGAGTAAAAACACTCTATATTCCGCATTCCATAAAATCGAAG
>NC_090894.1:11930756-11933256 GCF_036669925.1 Montipora capricornis
CAATAGACCATTTTCGAATTCTCACAGCTGGACTGGATCTAACGTGAAATGGAGGCTAATGCGGGCAAATTAATTTGCATTTGAAAAGATTTGGGCGAATTAGCCTCCATTTCATGCTAGATCCAGTCTAGCCGTGAGAATTCGAAAATGGGCTATTCGCTCAAGTCCCGCGAGACTACAACTTGAATATGCATACAAGAAACATGGCAGCAATTATGATTCAAAGTATTCAAAAACAACTCGGGTATTATGCAATACTGAGACAGCAAAGAACAAAGTTGAAAGTCGTTTAAATCATCTTTTTAATTGGAATCAATACCATAGCACAAAACAATCTATTTTAAACTCCCTATGCGAGGGGATTCCTCTGTTTATAATACATTTTCTTTAATATAACAGCTTTGCAAATCTCGGAACAAAAATTTATTCTCGGTTGGTTTCTGTTTGAAAAGGAAACTTCAAAAAATATAAAAATAGAAGTTCAATGAAAAAAATGCGAGCAACACTAACGTCAATAAAAACCGACATTCGAAGATGGAAATCAGACGAATTTGACACGTTCGAAAGGCAACGGTAAGTACGAAACCCGCATTTAAAACTGTGAGAAAAACCAATTCAGATCCCAGTGAAAAATATTTCGAAAACACGACTTGATATTCAAGCATAAAGTTGTCAATAAACTGTTTTTTTTACGTTTCGATGCCACTCAGCGACGGATATACGTCGCATAACCCCATCACAAATACGAGCGACATGAAGAGTTTGGTGTCCAAAGGTAAAATTACTGTAATAACACTCTGGCCAATCACACCCAGCGCAGATCAGGGTCGGCCAGGGTGGAGGGGCGGGGGGTAGTGGTATACCAGAATACCCGAAAAAAATTGGGCAAAATACCCCAAAATACCCAAAATTAATGGAAGCATTGTATACTGTATACCTGAAATTCAAAGAAAGTGATATACCGAATACCCGTATTTAAGCTGCAATATACCGTATACCCGATTTAAAAAGCCCCTGTATTCCGTATACCCAAAAACCCTGGCCGACCCTGGCAGATATTCAGATGAACCCATGAAAAAAAAAAATACACTCAGCCCACGCCAAGCGCAGGAAAATTTTGATTGGTAAAAAAAGTTACCTAATTCTTATGGCGGGAAAAGCTTACGAGCGCGTCGTCTTTCTGGTTCCTTACAACAGGTTTAGGGAATTACGCGAGTTTCTAAATCAATTCAAACACGAAAATACCTTCAAAACAAGAAACTAACTGCGATATATTAGTATTTACCTCGACAACTGACTCAAGCCGAGGCTATGCGTAGAGTCTCAATGTAAATCACTTTTCATTGATCTATATAGTAAAGTTAATGCACTCGCTTTGAAACCGAGGGTGAAGTGACTTGCCTCGCCTCGGTAAGACGCTGACAATCATTGTCATTCAAAGCGTTTTGAAAAAGCTAACCTTATGCCTAGAAACTTTTCTTTAGTCCTAATATTAGGCCTAAGGTTAGCTTTTATGAATGTTTGGGATACTTTCTGTATAGATATTCTAAATGTTAATCTAAATGCAAATGAAGTTGGCTTGACACGAAGTGCTAGCCCGTTTTCTCTTCTGGTGAACCCCTGCAGACTTGCACGCACTCAATGCACGCACTGGGCAAAGTAAATGAAGGATGAAAGAACAAAATTAATACTGAAAAAAAATAAAATAGTCTTTCCTTACCGTAATTTTAAACAACTTTCTTTTCAAAGAAATAATATTACTTTCAATAAGAAAATTTTCCTCAGTTTTTTAATAATACATTTTCTGTAATAAATTATAAATCTGCAATTGGCAATGCATATCTCAAAGTCAAGAACACTTGAAAATAAACTTGTCAGTAGCGAAAATCGTTTTGTTTGCTTACTCACTTCTTAAATGAAGCAGAATAAATTTCTAAATATATTTACAACTTGAACCCAATTCAAATCTCCCACTTTGCCCCTGTTGGAAAGTGGCGAAAAAAAGCCAATTTAAAGGCACTTTTTTAGATAGTTTTAATATAATACTTTTCATTGAAATGAAACATTAAATTTCTGAAGGTAACAAAAATCGCAACTTTGGCAGGATTGTCCAAGAGATTGGAAGACGAGAAAAGAAATAAACTGTTGGTTTTTGTTTGTTTAATCAACCTCCAAGCCTACCTGTCTTTAACTAATTCCTGAACGTTATTGGGGCGCCAAGGTTTACCATCCTGGACTACGATGATTTTGTATTCAAACTACATTTTTGGCAGCTAAATAACAACAATGCTTCCCATAGGAAATTAGCAGAAATCGGATGCTGGAGTTAGGGGTGGAAGAATGTTTAGTACCATCTTGTCCTACTGAATGGATAAACAAAGGGACAATCCTGTCCGAGTTGTGAATTTCATCTACAACGGTAATCAAGTCCATTCACAGAAAAGTACATTTTCAATACAAAATATTGAAGTCATGACGTATCGGCTGAGGTTTCGTCAGC
>NC_090894.1:11935756-11968256 GCF_036669925.1 Montipora capricornis
TAGAAATCAAAATGGCCGACGTATCTGCAAAAAGGTCTATTAAAAGGACTCTTCAGTCACATTTTAGAGACATGAGGAGAGAGGGAAGGCGACACTTCGTGACGCTTATCACAAAGAATGCGCATTTCATCATGCAGCATTTCTGGATTAGAGCAACTACAGGATTCTAGGCCACACAAGGCCAGCACATGCAAATTAGTTGGGAGCTTTTGTGGAACGAGACACATAACAATAGGAGCGCTAAGCGCTATTGATCTTTTTATTGTAAATAGCCCGATATAAGTAATAATTTATGCAGTATGTAGTACGTAAGTATGCTTACAAATATAAGTAGGAAAAGGCACTATTGTGTAACAATCCCTACTGTTAAACCTATTTACAAACCAATTGGTAATAACTAACGAACCAACATTTGAGAAAGGAACAAGAGTTTATATTCCTTAATAACTCGTCGAAACCTTGAATGACCTTGCTATGTTTAGGGTGTACGATAAAACTGCCTTCTGCATATTAAACAAAACCTGGTTCCCTCTATCCAAACCTAAAAACTTCCTAACTTTCTCCGCCGTCTCCATAGAGTAGCCTCCTAGTACATCAACTATCACATTAAACTGTGTGATAGTGTGGCCGGGGAACTGTTGGCGCATCTCCCATCTCAACGGCGCATACTTGTCAGTTTTCTCCTGTTCCTTCTGTTCTCTGTTGGAAACCCAAGGGCAGCTCATCTCAATAAGGATCACCTTCTTCTCCTTTCTGTCCACAATTCTCGCATCAATTCTGTTAGCCCTGACTTCCGTATTTTCAGCAAATACTGGGACATCCCAGTACGCGCACGCTCGGTCATTCTTGTACTCGGGTTTAGGTGAGACTGGAGAGTACCAAGGGGGGATACACTGGATAAGATCTAAGTTTTTCAGGAACTCGAAGAAAAGGATTTTCAAGGCTGCATTGTGTCTCTGCATGTACTTAGTCTGTGCCAAGGTACCACATCCGCTAATCACGTGGGCCATAGATTCAGGCCCTTTTCCACACATACGACACGTGGTATCCGAGGTGGTCAGCGTCTTCGTCTTGCTCTGGTGGTACAGCTTAGTGGGGAGTAATTGCTGGTATAACTCATAGATTCCAGCAACAGTATGCACAGGTGCAGACTTCCACTTACTAAGCCAAGTGAAGCAGTCAATAACTTTGTTATCATCCCATCTTTCTCCGAACAGCTTTCCTTGCCACCTCTGCTCTCTTACTTCCCTCATGCTTCTCTCTTCTTCTCTCGCTCGTAATGTTCTCCCTACTCCTTTAACATGTGATTCCTCACCTGAGTCAGTTTGCAACGCTTTGGGATCTGGGTATGCAAGGTCCAGAGTAATGTCCATTTCCAAAGCAAATTTCTTGGCATCCTTTACGAGTGATCTTCTTCCTGCTCGTTCGCACTTCTCTTCAAACTCGCGCACTAAACTCATCGTTCGATCTTCGTTTGCGTACAGCTTCATTGTGGTCTTGACTTTGGTCTGCTTATACAGGCTCTCAAATGACTTCAGTCCCCGGCCTCCACACTTCCTTGGTAGGTATAGCAATTCGGTTGAGCCGAGTGGATGGTAGCCTCCATTCTCTTTGATGATCTTGCGAGCTTCGCGATCGAGTTGTTGTAGATCTGCGAGCGGCCATGTTAGTGTTATTATTATTATTATTATTATTATTATTATTATTATTATTATTATTGTTATCATCAAATTATTATTATAATTATTATTATCACTTTCATCAATGATATGGAAATAAGTGGCCCTGTTGTTTTTGGTAGTTTCAATTCGAGCTTTTCGGCTCTACTAAGGGGGTAAGTAGCAGCTAACAAACGCGCGTAATAAGCACAAACGAAGCGCGCGAAAACAGACGGTGAAGCGCTCCAGCAAGGGAGAAAAAAACCGACGGTTTGCTTCACTCGCCTTGGTTTCTCGTTCTCGCTAGCACGGAAAAAAAGCAATGAAAGCATTTTGGAAAACGGTTTCACGAGTAGAGGCGCAGTACCTTGTTTACGTCTTTCTTGTTTCCTGTCACCAGCCAGTAGTCGACTTGAAGGTCCATTAATTCACTTGACCACAGACCTCCACTGCTACCACCGCTACCATCATGAAGACTGGGAACGAAACAGTTACCATCAATGACTTCCAAAGTCTGAAAAGATTTAAGCCATAATTTTTACAGTACACTTAAAAAATTCCACGTACCAGGTCGATGGTGAGCTCGTATTTGGGGGCGTCTGTGGACTTCCTGGTGCAGGGCCTACATTATCAAGCCTTGAATTTGTTCCGGTGTTTTTTGCGCCAGCACTTGTTGGTTGGCCGGTGGTGGCTATGGGTTCCTCATCTGCTAAGATAAAAACAACCCGAGTTATTTTATCCAGAATCATTTTATCATTAACAAAACCTCAGTGCAATCCGGACAGCTAATACCTCTTACCATTTACCCACCTAAAAACGATTTACCAAAAGTAACATCCTCACATCAAGGGCAACATTCCCTACGTTTTCCATTTCGGGTGAGGGTTTATGAACATTGACATTCTGTGAGGAGCAGCCTGTGGTTTATTGCTCTTATCCGAGAAGACGCGAAAGCTTAATCAGTTGCAGACTGGGCCTACTGAGGAAGACTTTTTAGTCTTAATACATGAAGATACCACTTAATTGGAAACATTGCTCCGTTATTTTGAGGGACTGGGAGAATTGTGACCATGTCGAGCTTTCAAACCACGAAAACTCAGTGTTCTGTAATCTATCAGTGATTAAACTGAAAAGGAGTCACTCACCTTGATCCGTTGAACCAATCCGAACATCCTAAACATAATAGCAAAATACGTTAGTTAAAAAAATTGTTTGCTCAAAACAAGAGCCAACGTACCCTCCCCTGAAGACATGCCTTTGGCTTGTCACACAATCCTTCCTTCCCAAGGATTGCGTGACGCGCCAAAAAAATTGCCTGTAAACGAGAGAACTTCATCGAGTCTATAGTAGTAAATAATAAAGGCTTATGAGCGAGCTTTATTAAGTTATATTAGGACTCATGTGTCAAAAAGAAAATAAAATACTCACACAAACAAAGGGTAAAAAGATCTGTGATGAACCTTCTTCCGATCTGAAAAAGAGGACGAAAAATCACATTCAATTAACGTGAGTAAATATAACAAACGTTGAGAAACTAAGTGCACAATTTTTGAATCACAACACATCATCCTAACTGAAAACCTAGATATTTTTGCATCCTCACTGAATAACACGACCCCCCTCAGGATGGAGTCAAAACGGAGTCTAAGGCCGTGTTCGGTTGCGATTGATTATCAACTTTGTCAAATCCCATAATACACTTCTTTTACCCCCAAAAAGTTTGCACATGCATTGTTTTCGATTTCTCTTGGGACAAATTCATGTCCCAGAAGAAGCTGCAAACAACAATAAGGCAATTTTTTTTCTTCTTGGTCGTAGGGGGGTGGGGGGTAAATGAGGTGTATTATGGGATTTGAGAAAGCAGAGAATCGGTCTTGACCACTTCTCGCCTAAGTTGTTCAAAGCCCGGTTAACGTTTTCCAGTGACTTATCCACTGGTTCTCGAGAAATAGGCGTATTTCCGAGAAAGCTATTACGCATTCAATCGCAATTTTTAACTTACTACGCATGCGCTACATTTAACTGAGTTCTTTCGACAACAAAGAAAAATCTGCGAATTGCGAAGTTCTTTGCATCGCTACCTTTTTTAACATACATTTCTCATAAAAGAATAAAACCATTAAAACACTTTGTTGAATTACAAGGAAAAATAGTACAAATAGCGGAAGCATTGAGCAAATAAAATGATTGCTGTATTGAGGCCATGTTTATTTTTTTGCAATCCTTGCGCGTGCGCTGCATTGCGTTAGCAAAGCGCGCGCGAAAACTGTGTTCGGCCACCTTAATTAATTAAGTCCGAGACGTTTGTGAGTTACGGACGGAAACCTGAAGTGAACTTTTAACACAGAAAAGACACTTAGCAATATAAATATGGAAGTTCAAAGACCAGTTGAAAAAAAAACACCTCACTTCCGGTGAAGACCCACTATAAAAGGCGTGGTGCCTTGATTTATCAATCAACCGTGGATGCAACCGAAAGCTCTTTGAAGATTTGTGCAATAAAAAGCCCCATATGGCAATCTGTCGTTCTTCATTGTAATCCCCAGTTCCTTATTTTTTTTTTCGCGCCAGAAATATCTTTTCTTGCTTCCGTCTTCGTGTTGCTGTTTGATCACCATCTTGGATAATTAATCAGACGTGCTTGAATGAATTTTCATAGTGCGTCTTCGTGCTTAATAAGCTGCCTAAGCCTTTGCACTGAGTCGTAAACATTTCATGTATGTTTTCATGTTCACGTTGTGAAATATGGCAGAAGCATCCTCCCTCTCACTAAAGGCCACCATTTGCTTTCATCTGATCTACTTTAATTCGATTTGATTGATCTCAAGTCTTCTAAATTTGTGCACTTGTGCCCAGTTTGAGACTGAAGTGAGTGACAGACGCTTTCTAAACAACAAACCAAGGAATCTCTCACTGTTATACGTATACCCCCCTCCCTCATCGCGCCTACACAGACTTCAACGTGCGTTGTGTCAAATTCATGTTGATTTTAGTACCTACCCTTTGGATTTCGTGTTAACCAGCGCTTCTGCAATGGGCAAATTGTGGGTGACGGTAACTGCTGACATAAAGGTTTTTACTCGTCTGCTCACTTCCTCGAAGTCTACAAGAGCCAAAAATTCATCAAAAGAAAGCAAAGCAGTATGTAATGGAACAGGTCATGGACAGAGCCATAGGATTTGTAGGTTCAACTAGATGCTGATGAGCCAAATAAACTCGAACTATTTCACGCACCACTTGTACCCTGCTATTGATGCAAGGCTCCCGGAAATACAACAAAACACTATTCACGTATCCTTCACGAAATTCCCTACCTATGTTATCGCCAATCAAAAGGTCTGCAGGTTTCCATGGCATTAAACCCGCTTTAGCGCTAACCTCACTTCTCACAACTCCAACCAGGTCCTAGAATCTGAGGGATTTCAAAACTTCGAAAACTGACCTATACGTCCCTAGTTCTGGCTTGAGTATAGTGATACCCTTCGTTGAATTTGATAAGATAAAACTAAATTTTGAGGAAACGTCTGGTTAACAGTGAAGTTTGCATACGAGCCAACCTTAACCTTAACCTTAACCTTAACCCTAACCCTAACCCTAACCCTAACCCTAACCCTAACCCTAACCCTAAACCTCTAACCCTAAACCTAAATCTCTAACCCTAAACCCTAACCCTAACGAGCCAAATGACCCACCAGGTCAGAGCTTATCCCGGTTTCTGTAGCGTGAAGCGACTAGGAGTATATCTACTTCCCGCTGGATGGGATGCTAGTCCATCGCAGGGTTACCCCCAGCTTTAAATTTGGCGTTACCCATTTATACACCTGGGTGGAGAGAGAGAGGCACCGTGGGAGTAAAGTGTCTTGCCCAAGATCACAACACAACGTCCCCGACCAGGGCACAAACCAGGACCTTTCGCTCCGGAGTCGAGCGCACTAACCATGAGGTCACCGCGCCTCCCACAAGTTAACAATACCTGCGCTTATGTCCAGAAATGAACGTAATTGGATGCATTCCCAAGCATTTGCTACCTATTGGCAGCAACAGGGTAAGCGTAAGGATTAGCGTTATCTTTTGGTGAGGGTAAATACCGATGTTTATCTTTACTTGAAGACCGGATTTAAGGCGACACTGTGACGTCAATTGTCCGCATTCCTTGACACGAGTGATGATCAAGTTGGGGAAAACAGCAAGGGGACACTTCGTAGCTCTTATCAAAATCGATGTGCACCTAATTACGTGCACTTCTGGACGTATCTGATTATCACAACAGATGAATACAATCGAATCAGCCAATCGCACCGAAAAGGGAATAATTGCAGAAGGCGCTAACGTGGGAAAATGATGCTTTTGGCGCGAAATTTCCGAGCCAATCAATGACCACAGTGGTCCACGCGAAACCAGAGCGGTACCAGAAATTGCCATCGATAACTCGTTTGAAAACTGCTTATAAAAACAAAAAGAAACAAGACCACTCACCCACGCTCGTGTCAGAGTGCTCAAACGCTTCTTTCCAAACGTTGTCCATAAAAAGCGAGCTGTATCTTGGGTCCAGAGAAGCAATGTACTTAGCTAACGGTTGGCTGTCTGTAAATTTAATTTAATCACAGACTAAGCGATTAAGCCAATACAGAATCAAAAAAGGCACACCCCATATAATAATCACTTGGAACTCAAATTCTTTTGAGTTGTCCCTTACTTTACATTTGTTATTACCATTAATAGCTGAGCCCTCATATTCTCTGAGTATTCATGAGATCAAAATTTCATGTGCCGAAGAAAACTGCATTTTTTCGGTTAGCCGAATCAAGCCAATAACTTCTACAAGTTTTACGCCAAAATATAAAACTGAAGTAGACACTGGTCCCGAAAAGAAACGGACCAATGAAACGCAACTTTCCGGTTGTTCAGATATTCTGGAATGTCCGATCAATATTTGTGTCTGGCGGTCCAAAAGAGTGGAAAAACTTGACATTTCTCTCCAGACTCAATTTCTGCTTTCTTTACACGAAATAGGCTTCGAGCGGTCAACGGTGGTAAAGCTTACGATGTTTTCCGTATAAAGAAAAATATAAACAAACATAACAGCGTTGAAAACCAAACTGTAAGGAGGAACAGTTTGCAAGCTTACCGAGCGGTACGAGGAGAAAGCGAAGGAATGTCTGCCAGTCTGACGGCTTGGACGAGAAAAGCTCGACGTACGCCTGGAGCACTTCGCTGATGTACGACTCTGTGCCGGCAATGCCCACGCTGAGGTGTGGAGGCGAAGACGAGTTCGTATGACAACTAATCAACAAAGAAATATAAAAAGAGACGAGATTACAAAGTGAAATGCCAAGGCTCCAACTTCCGGCGAAGTTCCCTTAACTTCTGACTGTTTCTGATTTGGCCGGTGGACTTCCTTTGATGAACGAAATGAGATACATTTTAACCACTATGTGCCCTGTTCTTTGCGAATAGGAAACTTTAAGATCTACGACGGCGACGTAAATTTCCCTTTCGTAAACGGTCGTTGCCATTTGAAACGGTCGTTGCCATTTCTCAGAACGGTCGTTGCTATTATAAAAACAATTATAAAAGACAAACAAGAGGAAAAAAAGAGTCCGAAAATTTCAAGACTCGACTCGAACCCGGGTTCTTAGCCCTCACCCTCAACAGAACCCTAACCCGAACCCTAACTCATATGACCAGCGAGACACAACTCCCAGTAACCGCAACCTTTTGAGTTCTTAGACCTAATGAGTGTAATTCAGAGCTAAAAAATGGCATCGACCGTTTCAAATGGCAACGAACATTCTGAGAAATGGCAACGACCGTTTCAAATGGCAACGACCGTTTACGAAAGGAAATAAGCGATGGCAACGTCGACGAAAATGTCTGTAACTTTACACTATCGTAAGGGGCTGATTGATATAGCAGCTCTCGTAACGTATAATGTGATTGGTTCGCTACCCAAACCAAAAATAAAACAATGATTTAGACTTAAAAACAATAGAAACTGCTTACAATACCAAACAACGGCAGGTTACGAGAGCTGCTACACCACTGTCGTAAGGAACCAAACCCGCGACCTTCTGCACGGTAATCACGCGCTCACGAGGTCACCTGATAGGTGCTCTGCCTGATCCTGATACCACATCAATTTCACGTGGTAATTCTCTATCACAGACTCCGATGTCCCAGTGCATCATAAATGGTATGCACTGTCGCGCTCCAAAGACGAAAGAGCCAGAAACGCTGGTTGGAATGTCTAAACCAGCCCAATGTAATACCCTAGTCTAAATAACTCTGTGGCACGTTAACGTCTCTTTTGGAAACTTTTCTTACAATTTTTGGTATTTTGTGACGATTGCCAGGAACACTGCGTGGACATCAGAGCTGGAACGAGTGCAAATCATCTTGACCGCCTTGTCACAAAGTTTCAGCGCCAACAGCTACACATAAGAGAAAAAATATAAGTTTAAATAAGAGACGCCAAGCGAAATTTTACACATCGCTTTTAAAAATGATCACAATGAATTTTATTTGAGTGTCAACTATATTTAGCACCGGGGCACTAATTGGGGACACCGCTGTACAGAAACCACATCAACTCATCAAAACGAATGTTGGTCCTTTGAGGACAGCGGAAAATCGTTGTACCCAGAGAAAAACCCCTCGAAGAAGAGTAGAGAACCAATAAACTCAACCCTCAAATGACGCTGAGTATGGGAATCGAGCCCGGGCCACATTGGTGGGAGGCGACTGCTCTCACCACTGCGCCAACACTGCTCCTCAAGACTGGGCTACTAGGGCTGGTTCTCACTAGAAAAGCAGGCATAGAAACAACTTTGTTGGGTTTCCATCATTAGTACCTTTCAGTTGAAGTACAAAAGAAACGAACTAAGGACAGTTCGCATGAGATACAAACGGATCATCGCAGTTAAGCAGCAACTTTTGCAACTGCGAAGAAGGCCTGAAAAAAATCGAGGGTCCCGTTCCTCGGAAGTCCCGATAAGTCTTCGGACGAGACTGCATGCTATCCGCTTGTCTTGATAAGCTAGTATTTTAACACGTTTTCAAGACTATAAAAAGCAAAATGGTTGTTAAGTTTTGTGTCTTAAAACCTCATCGTTCTTGAGATACAGAGGGAATTGTGACATCCGAAAAAGCCCCGGAAAGTTTCGGGACGTTCGAGAAACGGGCCCCAGGCTTGAACGAAGCTCGAACCCATGACCCTGCGATTGCGCTACAATGCTCTACCAATTGAACTATCAAGCCAACTGGGAACTTTGTCAAAAACATTTTAACACGAACGTCGCTTATGCTAAGACTTCCGTCGCTAGTGAAAACGGGCATAAAACATAAAAAAATCAAAACGGTTCGTCAATGCCTCAGTATATAAATGTTCTCAGTGGTACCAATCTCAAGAGTTGCGATTTTAACTTGAGCCATTTTTCTCATGGAGAAATAGCCGTTACCCAGCTTCCACAAAAGCACACAGCAGCTCCAGTGCTTTGGCATACTGTAAGATGTCTGCTTAGTTTCTTGTCACCCCAAACAACCCCATAAACGCTCGTAAGCCTTATCTCGACCCAGGCTATAACTCTTTCACTCACTCACCTGTCCTTGCCACTCAGACGTACTGATCAACAAAATGGATTCGGGAATATCCCCTGATAACACATCGCTTAGTTGCTCATTTAAGGTGACTTCAGGTAACTAAGGAGAAAAGAGTCTTTTCACTTAAAAAAGCCGAAGGTAACTTGGCCAAAAGCTCTGTTACGCTAACTAATTGAAGGTCATTCAATAAACTTACGGCAAAGATAATACATTAAGAAAACCTGGTCAACTTTTCCAAATAAATTGCGTTATAAACTTTTCAACCTCAAATTTTGCGTTTTTAGAGTTCTGATTAGCTTTGCCAGAACAGAACAACCACAATTTTAGTGTAAAATCAGACTTGATATTTTCATGCCCTTTGAGCCGATTACGCAAAACACGTCCGTTGGTAGCGTTTATTTGTTTGTTATCTATTTGTTTGAGCAGGTCGAAGTATTGGCAGCTATTCACCTGATGTGGACCTGCTATACCCACTCACCCATATACTCACAGAGGATAGCCACAACACCGGGAACTTCATCCCCTACTCTTCTCGAATAGTGTGTGGGTTCTTTAACGTCCCACAGGGAACTTATGAACATGGAAGATATTCGTGAGACGAGGCCTTCGGTTCATAGTCCTTGTCCGAGAAGACTTGAAAGTCTAACCATTTGCGGATGTAATTACAAAGGCATCACTTTCTCCTCAGTTATTTAAAGACCCTGAGTGTTGATCCGGCCGGAGTCGAATTCACGACCTCCCGCATGGCAGCCGGATGCTCAACCAACAAATTACAAAGGCTGTTCTTTTAACTTGACTGACCAACCTGTATGTCAATATCGCTGTTTCTTCGCTTTGTTGGCCTTCCAAGATAAGCTTTTCTCCCTTCTTTGAATGAAACACTGCGTCTCACTGATGACGGTACGTCGTCGAGTCCTCCTCCTGAAAGTGCGTCAGACGTGTTGGTGGAGTCTGACAGATTCTCTCCGTCGGACGGCGGACTTTGTAAATCCTTCAACGATAAGACGAGAATGATACGATTTACTGTTTTTCACAACTTCCGTTTTGATTTACGACCTTTGGCGACCACCTATAACACCTCTCAGCCAATCTGACGCATACATTTTCCCGCGCAAAGCGTCGGCGGTACGTTCTACTTGGCGTTGTGATTGGCTAGTTTGATTGTCTGTGATCGACTGAAGTAACTGGATTGGTTCTCGACTAAGGCTTGTTCAAACGCGTGAATTAGCGAGGATACTAAGAGTTGAGTATAAAATTTAAAAAAAAAGATCTTCGTGGAGAGAAGCTTATAATTTTAATCAGCCCTTCGCAAAGAGTAACTTCTTGAACTTGTCTCTTTCAAGTCTTAAAAAAAAAAACGAAAAGAAACTTTGTTTAATGCTCCTACTCACCATATCGTGGTCTGGATATGAGTCTTCTTGTTCAGATTGCAAAGAAATAGGAACACTGCGGATGTCTTGTTCGTCAATCTAATGAAAGAGGTAACAACGAATGCACTAAACCTTATTCGCCAGTTTCGGTGATTGGCTTAATTGGCTTAAGAATCACGCGCCACTTCCTCCACCAATCAGAAGTGAAACGAAATACAATACGACTTGCACCCATTTTCCTCGCTTAAAACAAGCTGCATATCTCCGCTTCAAGGCACGACTGGCTCCTTTTAACACCTGCTTCTCTTAAGAATGGCTGACGGCATTCCAAGATAAAACTACTTCAAATTAATTCAAAGTAAGGCAGAGAGGAGCCAGTGTAGTCTCCTTCGCAGCCGCTCGGGCCGGAGTCACGCAACGCTCTCGTGACTCCGGCCCGAGCGGCTGCGAAGGAGACTAGAGCCAGTGTGGCCCAGTGGTTAGGGCGCTTGCCTTGAGATCCGGAGATCCCGGGTTCAAGACCCGCTCTGACCTGAGTTTGCCTCCAGCCAGTTGGGATTCGTAACAGTTGTTCTGTTCTGTCGTTTCGTTGGTTGTGTTTCATTGGCCCTGAAAAGCCCCTATGGGAGTGGTCAATTAAGTATGTATTGTATTGTAGCTAAAACAGTGAATAGTGTTGGGGGGAAAAAACTAGCGTCGGTTTGTTCTGCTACACAATGGAAAACCGCTATCCAGAGTCACTTGGTATTTTAGGTATTGCTCATCTGGTGGCAAAAACCAGCAAAAACTAACATACAGCTTATTCCAGCTTTACGTAAACGCGACACTAAAGCTCTTCCCAATCAACCAAGGCCAGGAGCATTATTCTCTAGCCTGTCACTCGCAAGTTAAAGCAAGGACAACGGCCGGCTACGTCGACGAAAGCGCCACTTCAGAAACTGACTTTGCGCTATCATACGAACTTCGCAATGATTCCATCTTGTTCGCGTTGTCGTCAACTTGAAAACCTAAAACCAGGCTTTTCGTCTGAGGCCGGAGGCCGGACGTTTCGTCCGGTCGTTTCCCATTCTATGCCTGGTACTTTGATGCCAATTTAGTATAATTTTTAATAACTTTTTAAAAAGAATTTGAGTGAGCTTCACACCCCCCCTCTCCCCCCCCCCCAAATATGTCCACTACCCTAGAGAACTGTGGAAACCCTGCAAAAACTTGGTGATTTCAAATTATTGTTTAGTGGAGGGACTGAAATGCGTACCGCTCGTGTAGCACGACTATTTTCCCTCTTTTATCCAATAGACCCATTGCATATATGGCGCTTAAATTTGAATAACAATACTTTGCACATCCTTAGCCTCATACTTATGTTTCTAGACAAAGGATTTTTCACATGAATGTGAGGCTTGGGAAGTCCATTGCCATTTATGCAAAGGGTCTATACCATTCTTGTTTTGTGTCTCGTCGTTGCGTGAACTCCATATTAATGAATTGAAAGTACAACCCCTCGGCTTATTCTGAAAATCTGATCAGTTTCATATAAAGCAACCTTAAAGTACACCTAACCCCAAAATATTTTTTTCGCTAAAATAAATCTTTGCACCTGTTCGAAACGCATTGCAGCCATTTTTTCCTTTTTCTAACAAATCCTGCCATTTTATAGGCTTCGAAAGTTGCGAAAATCCAAGCATCTTTTGTTCACGACCGAGTCACAAGGGGAGTGGGTCTATTCCTGCTTTGACGTCACAATCTACTTTGCATGCATTTTTGCAAAGAGTTAATGCAATGTAAATCAGTATGTGACGTCAAAGCGGGAATAGACCCAGTTGCATTCCACAAAACCTTTTCTCTTTGATAATACAGAGAGAACTATGGCCGAAAAACGCAGGGAAAAAACCTTCGTCTTCGGGGCCATGGAGAGACTAAGCTCGGGGCAGTAGCAAAATGATTGGTTACAGTAAGTGACAAATTACCGTAAGCTACCACACAAACTGGATCAACTTACCATTGTGTGATTCCTGACATTCTCAGTTGAACTCCTTGGATCAAAGTAAGGCCTGGAAATAATATTAAACCAAAGTTTTCGGATGGTAAATACCATACAAATTGGTGGGTGTACCTGCGGCCATTATTTCCAAACCGGTGATATTTTAAATACACCTTGTACACACCCTTCTTGTCAGGGGTTTCTTTGCGAGAAGGAATGAAAATCTCTGTACGGATCTCCTCGATGTCGTCCAGAGGCCGGCTTCCTGAAAGGTGTAATAACTCTAATCCAGAGATGAATGTGTCGGAATAAGGCAAATTTAGCCCTGGAATTGAGTTATTACACCTTTCAGGAAACGGCCCCAGAACTTTGGACGAATGATTAAACTTGTGTAACTCCTTTAAAACCCGCTAGCTATAAAGCCTGCCAAATGGCGGAAGATTTTAAGCGGCGTTGCACTGACGTAACGTCACATATGCGTGACAGAACATTGAGGAGATCAGAACATTGAGAATCAAGGAAGACTCTGCCAGGCAGGGTACCCTGTGCCCATGATTAAACTCGTATACTTTTTCAAGCAAAATTCAAGATCATTCGAGGAATTTAAGGCTACCTATAACCCATTCCCTCCTCAGAGTTTTACTAATCAATTTGGCTTGGTTGTGGGGTGAGAGGGTCCCCTTCTCTCCTAAGAGGGACACTTAGAGATTTTACTCTGTCTAACGCCAGACGATTTTAATCGTCAATGAGGACCTCTTCAGGGGTTAAAAAGTTAACAACATTTAGGTCCACTCACAAACTGACCCCTGTCATCCTGTCCGAGCTCCTAAGAGTGACGCTAAAAGATATTACTCTGTCTTACACCAGACGATGTTACTCGTAAATGGGGGTCGGTTTGGGAGGATGAAAGGCTTAATAATCACAACAAGTGTCAATTGTCATTGATCATCGTTGACTCCTACGTGTACATGTAGATAACTACAACTGGCTGTCATTCTGTGCTCCAGGATCATACATAGACTGCCTGGCTGTTGTCTCAGGCACCTTATATATGCTTTCAGCCAGATCTTGTCAAAGTATGTCCTTTGTAATAGGTCACTTTGCAAAATACCATAATACTCTTTGTTTGTCCCCCCAAATGTTTGCATAAGCATTGTTTCCAGTTTCTCTAGGGACTTACAATGGTCCCAAGAGAAAACAAAAACAATGCTCATGCAATTTTGGGGGGACAAACAAAGAGTATTATGGTATTTTCCAAAGTGGCCTATAGACCTTATTCACGATGGCCGCCATGTTGGATTTGCTATTATCATGCAAATTACATGTAGCTACATGTACACACGTCTCAGGGGGCAAACAACACAAGTTCGAGAGGTTATAACAAACATCTTAGCCACACAGATGATTTGTTTCACGCTCATTGAATGTTTATCACCTAAGTAATGTTTTTAAATAGGATGATTACCCAAGTTTTAGTGAAAAATGAGCAGATAATGAAGTATATAGTCAAAATGTCAAAGGCAATCAAAGATTTTAAATTACTATAAAAGGTACTTTATTCTAAATTCTAAAATGTACTTTTAGCAGTGTTATTTCAATAATTTGGCCAAGCCGATTTTCCGCAATTTGCCTTTTTTCCCAATGTTTGCCCCCCAACATAACACATGGCTAATTTGCATGACAATTCAAAAAACTACACAGCGGCTATAGTGAATAAGGCCTATTCAGTCCTTAAGACTGCAAAGGAGGAGTAATCTGTAGGACCTGTTTCTTAATCGGAGCAAAACTTCTCTACATAATGGGGAGCCAACAAATCAACTCAAAGCTAATGGAGTCCAATCAAATCAAATCAAATTCTGTTGTTTGATGAGATACCCGGGAATACACGTAAATCTCTCGGAGTAAACTGGAGAACCAACAAACTCAACCCAAACATGCCACCAATTCAGGAATCGATACCGGGCTGACAGAGCTGCAAACGACTGTGCATGCTCTTTATCGCGCGCCGGAAAACTGGGTATGACAACATGGCACCATAGCAACCTATACAATGTACGTAAAATGGCGGAATTTTTGAAAAATTGAATGGTGCTGCGAGTTTTTGCCTGGGTTTAAGGAGCAGGTAGAAAGCTTAGGCTCGAAACTTTCGCTAAACACCGGTTGATAATAGTTCTAAAACATATCTCCTGTACACCACACCTTCATCCTTGAAAACTCATCGAAATTTTACCATGAAGACAACTAAAGATAACAAGTGATACCGCCACATAATTTGGTGGAACTGCTCTCACCACCTCGCCAATTCTGGTTTCCTTCCTCATCATGCACCGTTGAGCAGAAGAGATTAAACAATTCTCGTTTATTTCTCTGGCAGAATGCAGAAGGCATGGCATATTGGCCTGTAGCTCGATCAATGTCAGTACCAACTTCTTCAATTAAGTTGTTATAGTAACACTGAACGAGCACAAGGACACAAAAGAGAACCTCAAATTTGTAAACAAGGCAAAAAAAGAGTTGTTCTTGCTGTTTTTTGCATGTAATTTTTGGCACAAATACCACAAGTGATAACTATTTCAAAATAGGTGGTTTGTAACCAATCTCTAGGGACACAGACAACAACGCTGAAATGTACAATGGACGAAAAATCGAGCTATTTTACACTATGTATCTGTTCATACCACCATAACCTAAAAAGGCTTTGTAAAACCATCCATTTTTTTCCTCCTGTTGTTTGACTTCATGCTGATAAGTGAGCAAATTGATTTCCAAATTGTCTAGAGCTTTTTTCCGATCTGGTCCAAACATTTAAACAGTGAGGAGGATAACTTATAGTTTTTTTTTTTTTGACCTTTTTAGGTTCTTGAAGCTCCTGAATTTGAAAATCTGGAAATATTTCCAAAATTCTCTAAAAACTTGTGCAATGACATATTATTTTTATGATTCTTGGTTTCCATGGCAATGGCAACTGCAATTTTCCTTATGAAGGTCTTTCAAAGGTGACTGAGATACCACTCCTCTTAGCCACTCAAAATACAGAAATTTCTCAGGATATAGTACTTAGAGGTTGTGTTAACTGACCTGAGAGATGGCTTAGGTGTTGAAACAACACTGATAGAGTCTTCAAGGAACTCATTCTCCAAATCACTGTCCAAGTCTTCCAAGTCATCAGGAAAAAGATAATCATCACCCGCTTCATTCTCCGGGGGACTGATATCAATATCCTGCAAGGTCGCAATTTCATTTTCCAATTCCTAGAAGAATGAAAAGACATCACAAAGATCTATTTTGGCCTTACTGTCAATGTCTTTGTATCAATGGACACAAAATGAGAGAAATTATGATGTCAAGGTTTTGTTAATAAGGATTTTATATGTTTACAGAAAGTACTTTTTCATGGCCATAGCTAATATGAAATCTCCATAAATTCAATATGAAAATACATGCTCTAACCTCTTCAGGCACTTTGAACTTCTTGAGGAGTGCAATAAACTTTTGTTTAAAATTCTTTTGGTGCTGGAATAAAGATGAAAAGTACATTTTAGTCATTTAGAACAAAATTTCTGCCTTATAAATTTACATGTAAATATTAGAAACAACAGCATTTGAACACTACAATTCAATGGCTAACCATGTTTTTCCCATTTAGACTACATAATATTGTTCCACCCCACATCTGTGCTCCATATAGCGAGGACCCTTCACCCTTCAATGCCTAAACAGGCCATACTTTGTATTTCACTCCGTATGACGCCAGACGAGTTTACTCGTCAAAGGGGAGCCTCCAGGAATCATGGGTTAGAGTTACAAGTTTACTTCTGCAGCCTCTTGCCTTCAAATTCAATGCTAACTACCAAAATGCCTTTGAATAAAGTACTGTAATATATTTCATAACATAAGAACGAAAGATGCTGATTGGTCAATCTTCATAAACATTGGTTTAAGCTGCTTGATTCATAAAATCCAAAGCACAGTTTGGCAGCTGGATCGCGAAGGTGAGATTACACAGGGTTATTATATAGTACCGGTAACTTTTTTGGTGATGTTTTCAAAGTAGAAGTAGAAGAAGAAGAAGAAGAAGAAAAAAACAAAGGGGAGTGACACTGAAATAGATATAAACATTAATTTGAATACAATTACCTTGGCAGGAATGGTAATTTTTCCATGTCTAATTTTGCCTCCTTGTCTCTGTTCCACATCTAGGATGTCCTAAAAATATAGCAAAAAAACCACTCTAAAACGTGAATACTGCGTTTTCAACAATGGTTAGCCGAAATTTGTTTGCATTGGCCATAATTTTGGTGGAACATTCGCAGTTAGGTGGTTCAATGCTTAGAGCTGCATGTGTTAGCTACTGAGCAAGTTACATGAAAATTGGAGTAAAGTAAAGTAAGTAAGTAAAGATAATAATGTGACAAGATTTGACAATATCTGAGGTTGGTTGACTTACAGCATCTCCTGCACTATCGCTACCCTCCTGGTCAGACAAAGAATAGTCATCATCATCATCACTAGAATTCTCGTCAACATCACCTGAAAAGTGAACCTGCTAATCACATTTGTTCATGAAAAACACCTTACAGGGTCAACAAGGGGGATTTGAATCGCAACTTTTGAAATAATTTATCATGTCGACGATACAACTGCTACCTTGTACCGTAATTAAGTGTTTAACCTCAGTGAAAGATATGGTAACAATAAAAAAAAAAAGAAAAGAAAAAAATCCCATTTTATGTCTAAAAATTGGGCAACTGTTTCAAAAAAGATGCTTAAACTCAGAAAAATTTCCCAACTATCCATAATAAAAATATGAAATCGGAATGCACAGTGACCTTTTTTTGTTAAAGTTTTGACATACCTCTGACAGTTGATCCAGCAATCCTGTCTCCATCTGCCTCAACAGGTTGGCTAAAAATAATGTTGTTATTGTCATTATTATTGTTATAACTCATTGCTTCCATATTAAGTACTATTACTGTACTTTTCATATTAATAATTTATTATAATTACTCTCATCAGTATTATAAATTATTATTATTATTATTATTATTATTATTAGTAGTAGTAGTAGTAGTAGTAGTAGTAGTAGTAGTAGTAGCAGTAGCAGTAGCAGTAGCAGTAGCAGTAGCAGTAGCAGTAGTAGTAGCAGTAGTAGTAGTAGTAGTAGTAGTAGTAGTAGCAGTAGCAGTAGTAGTAGCAGCAGGAGTAGTAGTAGTAGTAGCAGCAGGAGTAGTAGTAGTAGCAGCAGCAGTAGCAGTAGCAGTAGCAGTAGCAGTAGTAGTAGTAGCAGTAGTAGTAGTAGTAGTAGTAGTAGTAGCAGTAGTAGTAGTAGTAGTAGTAGTAGTAGTAGTAGTAGTAGTAGTAGCAGTAGGAGCAGTAGCAGTAGCAGTAGCAGTAGCAGTAGCAGTAGCAGTAGCAGTAGCAGTAGTAGTAGCAGTAGTAGTAGTAGTAGTAGTAGTAGTAGTAGTAGTAGCAGTAGTAGTAGTAGTAGTAGTAGTAGTAGTAGTAGTAGTAGTAGTAGTAGTAGGAGTAGGAGTAGGAGCAGTAGCAGTAGCAGTAGCAGTAGCAGTAGCAGTAGGAGTAGTAGTAGCAGTAGTAGTAGGAGTAGGAGTAGTAGTAGTAGTAGTAGTAGTAGTAGTAGTAGTAGTAGTAGTAGTAGTAGTAGTAGTGGTATTCAGAGTTATCATACCTTGTGAGCGAATTAACAGTGATCTGCGCTACAGGGACAGAACTTCCCTTCATGTACAATTTCAGTTGGTTTTCTACCGAATGTTGGAGAACCTGGAACAAAAAATAAAACACATAATTTAATTATTAGTTGAAAAACAAATTAATAAACAGAATAAAAGATAAATGACAAGACTCAGTAATGTGAAATTGACAATGTCATTGTAGTGTAATTTCTACGGCGCATGGCATAATTATGCCCCAATCACTGCTGATAAAAACTTTGACCTCATGCATGCTTACTGACTACCAAACTGCCGACTAATATTTCAGGTGTTGTAGCAATAGTAGTACACGTACAGGCACAACTCACACATATTGTCATTTATAATAAAAACTCCAACCAAAGGAAAGAAATAAAAGTTCCTATGAATGACTCTACTTTGCCTGACACCTCCAATTTTGGAGATGTTCACAGAGCTACACCATAGCTTAATCCCAATGCCACCAAATGTACATGCCAAGAAGTCCTTCAATTCTCACCTGGCCCATGTTGACGAGCCCAACAGCTAAAGTTTTGAATCCCAGGATAGTGCGGTTCTTGTACTTCTTTCGTCTTTGCAGCATTATTTGCAGATTATTTCCAGACCTTTTTAAAAAGTGTGGGTACTAAAAAGGGGAAGCACATTTTATTCCAAATAATGTAATTATTATAATTATACATTTGTAAATCTCTTACTGCAGTGTACTCGAAAGGTAATTCATTATTGTGGCAGGTACATTATACAAACTAATATTCAGTATGGTATACGTGTATGTCATACAAAACCTGGTATTAACCCATTGGCTCCCGGGGGTAACAGGTACAGTAAAATTATGTTCTGCCAAAGAAGTTGTGTGAACTTCACCGTTCATGACTGTACAGCATAAGACACAACTATTGAAGAATTATATTAATATTACAAAACTAAGCCATATGAAAGAACCTAGGTTAGCAAAACTGCGATGAATAACAAATATGGTACACGTATTAATGCCCTTGAATACTAAGCCGCATAAAAAAAATCCATAGATCTGTGAATCTTTTTTCTATCTACATGCATGATCATTAATAAATTATTAGACTCATTTTCTATTGCTGGGTCAGGTAAAAGACAAAACTAGCAATATTATTAATCCTTGGGAAATCATTCTCCACTTTCAGACAGGTCTCCATTTGGAAAATGACTCAATTTAATGTACTTTCAAACAAGGCAGGTACAAAAGTTGCATCGGATCAACTCGGATCACTCACTTTTCATAGACGTAAAAAAATGATAAGGCCTCAAGAAAACACCCTAGCCCTAATCTTTAAGCTAACCTTGGTGAAATTGGTGTAAACATCGAATAGTTTTGGCTTAAAGCCGTTTTTCCCTCAATCTGATGTGAGCAATCTGAGTTGATCCCAGTTGATCCGGTCCAACATGTGTACCTTCCCCATTCAAAAATAAAACTTCTTGTCAAAAATATTAGGCTGCTTTTCACTAGCTGTTTCAGTAACTGTGTTTAGGAATAATAACAAAAACTTATTAATACCTTAAAAAATAATTATTCATTTCCCTTTCTCCTAACGCGAATGGAAAATGAAAGAGCTAGCTTCATCTTGCAAATAAAATTGCCAATTGCTCTGTTTCTTTATAATAAAGTTTGTACATTAATAGACTTATAATGAATGCCAATTACCTGAAGGGAGAAGGACAAATCCAGCTCAGTATCAACCAATCCAGAGGGTGGAAGACCAATTTCATTAGATCTTAGTACCCGACGGGAACTCTGTAACCAGACCAAACAACAAAATTATGTCTGGTGAAAACATTAATTTTTTGTAAGATTCTAGAAGACCCAGCCACTTATTTGCATGTGAATAGCATAAATAATAATCATTATGTTATCTGTGTAGATCTTGTTCTTTCTGACATCGTCAAAAAAATAGAATGGGTTGTAAGAATTGGCAACATGTAGGTTTTCTTAAACTGCTCCAGACAACACTATGCAATAAACAACAAATGAATAAAGATAATTTTGGTCACGAAGCAAAAGATTATACTATTTTTCTTTGCATTCCAATGCCAACAAAAGATCCTCTGCTGTGAAGTACAGTTTGGGTTGATGCCAGACACCTTTTACACTGTATCCAATAAAGACACTCCAATTTTAATAAGTTAAAAGGGATAGTTAATTAACTGCAAAATATATATTTAATTTAATTACCTGCATAGATACAGAAATGATGACTTCACTCAGGTTGGATTCCAAGGGCTTGAAAATCTCCAGTCTAGTGAGAGTCATGGTACAAAGTCTACAACACAAAACAAATATAATTATATAATTATTATATAATTATTGAATAAAACTGTCCTCTGTGTTCTGTCAAATCACTGCCTGCCAATTTTTCCTTTACCAAGAAAATTATCATCTTCCTTCATAAAGTTTTCAATGTACAAGTACACTGTACCACACATAAGAAAACATCACCCCGTCTTCTTCCTTTTGCAGGGCTGTCAACTTGAAGATAAACAGGCACCCAGCACAATAATTTGCGAGCTAGTACTTATCTATTTTTGGAACTTTCTGGGGCTAAAATGTAATTAAAAGAGAGAGCAATGGGGCTTAACACCGTCTACCTTATTATAATCTCACCCAACTTAAGAATAAAAAAGAAATAATTAAGGATCTCAAAAAAAATGAAAGTCCTGTTATGAAACTGTCAAAATTCCCTGTGCTTCATTACATACACTGTAGACAGTGCACTGCACTTTGAAGGCCAAAGAGGGAAAATGGTAAAATGACAAAGCTACCTAGATTCATCATAAGACCACACAGAATGTACACAATCACATCAAATGAGACGATGAGTTTCCTGGTACAAGTATTTTTCAATTTAGTTCTGGATGAATATATGTTACAGCTACTGTACAATTAATTTTGGACTAATTTTTCATTTCTTCCCTTTTCTTTCGTCAACATAATAACCCACTTTAATTCGGGGACATTTTTCGAGTGGACCTACATTTAGATGTTGTTATCCCATTCACATGAAATCCACTCCAGTTGACAAGTAAAATAAATTATTGTTTAGCCGCCCAGAGTAACTTCTATACAAGGCACACTCCCACCAATGTCGGCGACATATGTGGGTTGACTTTGTTGGACTGGTTCTCTTCTCTTGAACCGCCGAGAGGTTTTTCTCCAGGTACTCCGATTTTTCCCTCTCCTCAAAAACGAACATTTGACTTGATTTGACTTGATGCTCCAGTGCTAGAATGACTAGCACCTCCAGAGAATTAAGATTTCACTTTCTGCTGATGCCAAATGCATTCTGCTCTGTGATCCAGATAAGAGTGATATCTTAAGTGACATCATTTTAAGCAGAAAAGTCAAGGTTCTTAACATTAATTTTCAGTAAATAAATTTTATCACCCAAAATCTTGGTTATCTCCAGAATTAAGCTTGTGAATTCTAAATGTGAGTCCTGAAGTAATTAAGTGTACATGTACTGGGCAGGACAAGATGCTCAAAACATCCAGCCAGATTTTCAGTCCTTTATAAGAATATCCTTGTAAGTTAAAAAACGCAACATTTACTACAGGTACTACTTGGCTTGAAATATGCACCATGAAATCTAGAACAATATCAGATCATCCCACCTTCTATGAAAGCAATAATAATTGTTGAAAGCTCTTCCAAAAAGAAAGCAATGTGCTCATTTAATGACATTTTCAAAAAATAATATTATTTGAAACTAAGCAAATTGTTTCTGACATAGCCTGGTCAATATAACATAACATTGCAGACAATAACAAAACAAAAATATTGGGAGATAATAAATTATTAACTTGATATTATTTGGAAAAACTGTTTTCTATGAATACTGCTATTCTCTCAAGGTGACTGCCCACGAATACAGAATGTTCTTTCTTCTGCAATCATCTACAATGACTTGCCACATATATCTGGAATTCTCTGCAACCTTTTGGGATTAAAATAATCATGGAAACCATAGTTAAATTTCACAACAGTTGGGACTATTATATGTGCCACCTATTCAATTTCAATCAAAAAGTAGTTTTTTTCCCCGTTGATTAACATAAACTCTTACAAATGAAACCAGTCAATAACTATTTTTGAATATTTCCCAAATCTTTCCATTGACAGTTGAAAATATTTATTGCTATAATTTGTTAACTGGCAGCAATTATTAATATAAATGAAATGACAGCGGACACAAAACAAGACCAATTTAAAAATAAAAGTGTCAGTTTCCTTTCCTGAACAGGATGGTAATAGAATTCACTTCCTTTTGTTGCAATCAGAATATCATTGTATCTTAAGGTATCCAAATTTTCCCTACCTCAGAGTGCTTACCAAAATTTTAATCAATATGCTTTAGACATACCTGTCCAATACAATATTTAAAAATGAAGAGTGTATTATCTAGGTCCTATGGCATTATTCTTCACAAAATGAAAAAAAAATTATAGTATTAAAAGCGAGAAAATTCAATTCTAAAATTACCTACTCACAAAAACTTTATAAACCAAGACTGGTTTCATTTGCATGATCATGAAAACCTATACAGACTGCCAAAAACATCCTATGTTTATTTAGCAAGAAAGTGATATAACAGTGACATTTTTCAATTACTGGAACAAAACCACACTATTTTTGGTCTCACATATGTGAAAGAAAAATTGAAAATTACCTGTGCTTGTTGAAGATCCCACAAATATCCATTTTATCAAGCATTTAAACAAGATTGTACAAAGGTTAATTTGGAATCACTTCATTTAACAACACAAACAAAATCTGAAAGTGTCTCAAGATAATAAATATGAAATTGAAAATAAAAATGAAAAGCAAGAAGAAACCTTTCGATTTTAAAGAATACAAGTAAAGCCCCCTGAGATTAACTACAAAAGGAAATTCAAAACAATCAGTGGAAAGTAATAAGAACTAACATCACTGCTTCTAAATTGTTGGAATTGTATACGCAATATTTCAAATTGATAACATACATTAGAAACATCTTTTCATTAAGGTCTGTCAAATGTTTCATCTGATAGATTTTACTATGGACTGCTTGATGAGTATTTATGAGATGGTCATCCAAATGTCTACATGCTAACGACAGATTTCATTATTTCTTTTAACTAAAAAAGCAACTACAGAATCTTCAGCCCAGATATAAGATATCAGACAAGAACCAAACGTCTTCTTCCCAAGGAATGAGGGAAAGACATGTGCAATAATTATTGCTTTCACAGACATCACAAAAGGACAGTTCACCAGAAAATACTGGACATGACAGATTTTATTTATATTTAATTAGGAAAATAATTTGAATATACAATTTCACATGTCCAAGAAATTTCTATTTCATTATGAAAAAACATTATTCGATGGATAAAATCTAAAGAAAATTTGTCCCCTAAAATCAATCAAAAACCATCTCCAAGGATCTCTAAGTGATCCTGTTAATTTTCAAAATAATTTTACATGTGTCACTTCCGTAGTTCTTCAATATGACATTGTGCTAGCTTTGAAGTAAAAAATTTGCATTTCCCATGTTTTTAAGAAAAATCAAAATTTTGATGCAGTCTGGAAAAATCTAAAGAATCGAGAATGTTTCCCTTTATCTTGGTAAGAATACAAAGCCATTAGATTTATCTGATCTAAAGGAAGCCTCTTTGGAAAAATTAATATTTTTTTCAATCTTCTATGTGATGATCTGCGGATCCCCTGGAGCATGTATGGGCAAAATCTAATTCCGCATAGAGACGAACGTCGCAGAGACAGATATGGAGCAAAGCTTCATGCTTAAGAAATCAAAGCAAGTGCATACGAATATAGCAGTGCAAAAAATAAAATCTTAACAAGAATGCAGTTAGCAAGGACAATGATTGTCAAGCGCACATTTTTTTCTGGTGTAATTTACAGTCACTTCCGCTCGTGTGGAAAACGTCTAAAATTTTGAATCATCAAAACACACCTTAAAAATTTCTCACGACCAGATACAATTCAAATACTGCGATTTTAAAGGGCTAATATTAAAACACGTGTTTGTTCAAACAGGTCCGAATACAGAGTCACACGATCTTTTCACAGATTAATCGCAAGTCATAAACAAACTGACATGAAAAGCACGATGAGTATTTTATTTCTGACGTTACGTAAAAGAAAATGACGAGCTTCTCTGACTCAAATTTTCATTTAAGGATTTTCCAAATTTTCTGAAGTAAAAAACCCCAAAGCAGACGCAAATATGGACCCTGTTTCTGTGGGTCACTACCTATCAAAGTATGAAAGCTCTCACATACATGACAAATTAGCTGCCAAACGTGTTGAAGACGAACTCACCGTGGAACGCAATTCGGAGAAGTTCTTTCTACCTCCCAAGTGGAAAATAATTTCATTGAGAATGGCTTCTGGGGAGTGGAAGATGCCGAAACATCTCGACGAATAACTCCTGCGTCCGCCATGTTGAGTTTGATCACATTGTTTTGGTGAAGTACGCTTGCGCATTGGTTAGTTACTTCCGGTGAATTAAACAACTGCCAATCACAGCTTATGACTCACGTACTAAATTTGATTTTACTTTACTATTAATAAGACATATTTTTATTGATTTACAAAGGATGCGCTTCAGAGCTTCATCTGATGGAAACGCCCAGGAATATTTGTTGACATTATACGTTTTCTTTTAAGCATGAGCCGAACGTAGCATACCGTGAAGGCGCCTCTGGCTACTGCTATACAGTCCATGTTTGATGTCGGAGCAACAGCACTCGTGACAGCTAGATGTTTAATAATTAACTGTGAGTCGATTTTGATGAGGGAGGAAAACCGGAGTACCCGGTGAAAAACCCACCTCCAAAGGGTTTTTCCGCCTCACCTCCAAAGCCAGGGAAAAGCGCCCTGGGGACGAGATTGGTTTCGATTCTGGCGGAACTAAGCGTCACGCAATCTTTAGGACAAGAAGTATTTCTCACAGCTCTCAAGCGAGGCTATAAGGGGGATTTTTAGGAAGGCAAGAGAAACGAAAGCTAAAAATACGTCTTTTGTATTACACTGAAAGAAAAGTCATTCGCTCAAGTTTATAGTGCAGACGCCCAAAGGCTGAGGTTTATGAAATACGACCAGAATATATCATACATCAAGTTTGAAGATTGAACTAATCAATTAAGACGTAACTTTTCCTTTTACTCTGAGTTTCAGGCATACGCGATCATCAGACAGAAGAAACTCAGAGTAACAGAAAAAGTTATGTCTTATTGATTAGTGCAATCTTCAGATATACTACGCTCTGCGAACGCATCGAGCACTACCGCAAGGATAGACTATACTCAAGATTTATCATATATCATATATCTTTATTTAGAGTAGCTTGGTGTAGCTAGTATCTCCTAGCATTTACCCGCACAACCACGATACACCCCAGAAGACAGACCACAACACCGGGAACTACATGCCCTACTCTTTGCGACAAGTGTGCGGGTTCTTTTACGTCCCACAGGATTACGAACATTGAAGGGTTGTGAGAGGGGACCTACGGTTTATAGTCCTTATCCGAGACGACTAGAGAGTCTAACCATTTGCAGATGCCATTACAACAGCAACACTTTCTCCTCAGTTGTTTAACGACCCTGAGTGTTGGTATGGCCGGAATTGAACTCACGACCTCCCGCGTGACAGCCCATTGGTTTGGCCATTACTGACCACATTATGTCCAAGGAACCCACATCATGGTGACCTCATGGTGACCTAGATGGCGCTACGAGCATGCGCTTTCGCAAAAGTGTAAATTTTGCCTCATGAGCAAAACAATACAGATGTTGTTGATTATAAATATTAAAAAGCTAAAAGGAAAACTAACGTAGTTACAATAAGGTAAAAACGGGTGAAAACGGTTAGAGTCCTACCATACAAATGATGATAATAATTAAAACGATAAATGAGAAAAGCACACTTCAACGGCTTTCCACAAAAATTAGTCTTTTTAAAATATTGTATTTTTTTCACCAAGTTCATCCAAAACAAGCGCATGTTTTGGTATTTAATTTGAGACCTTTGCGGCGAGCTGCTACCGGCCTAAGGATAACAGATTTGTGCCTAGACCAATCGCGGGTCGCTAAGCGATTTTCCAACGGCTTCGGTAACGTAGCTTGTAAGTTTAGCCTCATCCGAGAGCTCCCGAAGCAAATGTTTGCAATGAAAAAAATGAATGGGTAGCGAAGGTATCGTCAGTGATCAACGTGGAATTTGAGGGCGATCGAAGCCTTGGGAGCAAATATATGTCCCTTTTCCTTCGGTGATCTCCGTTCTGCGGCCTCGTCTCGGTCTCCAAACTTGGGAAAAAGATATATAGAGGGAAAAGAATAGGAAGCAAAAACCACGTAAATCGCTCTTATTCGACCCAGAAACCGTAGCAGAGACAAAGAAACACAAGACTGGAGCGAGGTAAGCAATTTTTTTTTTTTAAATCGTAAATAGTTTTCCCTCGGCACATACAAAACCCCTGTGACCTGCGTTTTGTACCTGCCGGTTTTCCCCACACAAACCCTCATATTTCGACTCTTGCGTACAGATACTCATTTATGGAGCTTGGGCTACCCATGATCTCACTACTAAAGGCGCTATTACACTGTGAAATTTTTGAAATGTTTCGTGCAACTTGTCGGGACAAGTTGCACGAAACATTTCACAGTGTAACATCCCCTTAACCTTGTTTCATACCAACCTCGAACCCAGGTTCTCCCTCTCTCTTCTCCTCCCTCACAAGAGAGCCTGATTAGAAACAGAACGCGCAAACTCTGTGGTGACAAACACCAGGTTACACAAGCTTTCCACCTCGCTTCGCCATAGCGTCCGGCTAAGGAAATGAGTGAGTTGTCAATTTCCCCCGCAGTCGATAGGTCAACCATGTGACGTCATATGCATATCTAATCGGGATCACCATTTCCCACTAACTATGGCGAATTGGCCATGTTCGCGTTCGAAAAAATACCGATAGAAATATTTTCATGGCTTTAAAGCTTATTTAACTGGTTAATTAGATATTGAACTTATGATTTATGGCCATTTTACGCTGGATTATTTTTCGCTGCAATAGCACTTTTAAAACGTTTCGTATGTCTCAACATACATCTTCAGAAGCAACCGTTGGCCTTCATGCTTCGCTGGCCGTCAACCTTTCATACCTGCAGTTAAAATGTATGTACATTGCGCTTTTGGCTAGATTACAGAATACAGAATTTATGACTTCAACGACTGCCATGCCACCGCAGTCCCACATTCCTGCAGTTGCATGCCTCATGGTCTGTTGTCACATATCGCTTTGTGTCACGCTCCCGTTTCAGTGATCGGGCCAAAGCACGCTTTTAAAATTTTAGGTTTCATTTTAGGGTTCGGTTAACCACACTTTTTACGAGTTTGTAAGTATATATCACTCGTTTACTGTTTAAGCCTAAGAGCTCGTTCCAGTGATTAGGCCTAAGCACTCTTTTCTAATTTTAGCCGTCATTTCACGGTTCGGTTAGCGAAACTTGTGAAGAAAATAGCACTCGTTCACTGTTTGCGCATTGACTCGTTTCAATGAAGTGTTTAGGCCTACCAAGCGCTTCTACTCTCTCGTTTCTGTGATTAGGCTTAAGCACTCTTTTAAAATTTTAGCTTTCGTGTTAGGGTTCGGTTAACTACACTTTTTACGAGAAAAAGAAGAAGAAGAAGAAGACGAGGAAGAAGAAGAAGAAGAAGAAGAAGAAGAAGAAGAATATGGCAGTCGTTTCATTGATTAGGCCTCAACACCTAAGGCTAGGTTTTACGCTACTTAGGTTGTTACATGTAAATAGGTTCTTAATTTGATAGGGGCACTAGTGATCAGCACTAACAACTACTGCAGGGCATATGTGACATGGAATAGGTATAATGCTGTATTAAATAATTATCTAGAATACAGTTTAGATGATAACCATACAGTAAATCTATCCTTTCCAAAGTACTACCATGCATTTTAGTTCATTCTTTGAATGACTGAAACCTAGACTATTTTTTTTTCTGTATTTCATATGTGCCTTCATTTTTGTAAAAGAAGAACCTATTGAAATTTTAGACTTACATTGTAATAAGGTCTTATGAAAAGGGGATTTAAAATAAAAATTTTAGCCTAACAGGTTAGGTTCTTAAATTTTAGCCGGGTTCTTATACGCGAGTTTTTACTATTTCTATATCCATCGACTTCGGGACCGCGGTGACAAGGTTAAATGGTGGACGCTTCTAGGTGGACGTGTATTCTGTAATTGCTCCGTTCCTTTAGACTATGTATATGAGATAAAATCTTCACTTACTAATTATTGTCTTCACTGACTGCTATGAAATGGTCAATTTCACGGTGACGCAAAACGCAGCGTTTTACCAATGTGTTACTCATTACGATCATTGCAACACGCTTTGTAAATCACCTTCAGCTTTGCCGTCGGTAAAGATGAACGTTAGAGACAGTGACGTGGGTCAATTGGACTCGAAATGAATGTATTGCCAAAAAACGTCAATCAGTGGTGCAAGGTAAACAAGAACAACAAACTGAAACTTCTTAATTCCCTCATGTTCATATAGAAATGGACGTAAACTGAACAAAATTAAATGGTATGGAATAGCAGAGAGAGGGGCTTGGCTACCTAAAAGTGACTGGAGAGTTAAAAGATTTACTGCTATCTCAATACAATCTTAGGTCGGTACACCCACATAAAATACATAACCCTAACGTAGTGTACACTAAGTATATCCCACACTTGAATGGTAACTCTATATAGAATAAATAGGAGGAATGCTTGTATGCATACGAGACATTATTTTTTAATTACTTTACTGACCAACGCTTACAAATTTATTATGCAGATACCATACCTAATGTCTTTCAAAACCGATATTGTTTGTTCCACAAATGGCTTGCATACACTGTTTTGTTATCTCACATCAGTCCACATTCATTTTAATATTACGAATGACAATATAAATTGTGATAAGGGAATTATTTCTTGGAACATACTAGTGTCCAAGTTTTTGTTCAGTATTTTATGTGTGTGTACCGACCTAAGCTTGCAATTTTGTATTAAGATATTGCAGTGTCACTGAGTTCCGAACGGTTTAACTTCATTAATGTTTATAAGAGTGGAAACGGAATAATGAATTAACAAAAACGACTTTTTAAAAAAGAAAATGAATAAGGATTATTCAGCGTTCGAACATTCGGAATAAAGAATTTTACGGTCTCCGTTAAAGAATAACGAATATGGAAAAATGAAAATCGAACAAAATTGTAATAATGGATAATGAATAATTCAGAAAAAATAGAAGGAATAATGAAAGTAGTGAATAACTGAGATCCAATTATTACGCTTCCATCCCCGAATGATTTGCCACGAAGGACCCAATATCAGTCATTAGGCGTGACTAACAATGACTCGGCATCTTGAAATGCTCAAGGGTCCCGCATTTCATATGAATATTTATGACACAGCGCCAATTCTGATCGTTACGCTTTCGGTTCGAGTCCAATCTTGCAAACGATGAGCTCATGGTCACTGACGTCACAGTACAGTCACATGACTGATGTGCACGTGGCAGTGAATGCTTGTATTGTGAAGGGCTCTGACTCACCATCCATGTGCTACTGCATCATGACAGAGCTGTTTTAAGCTTTAAATCGCGACTCGATTTTGCTTTGAAATCATTCCTGCAAGATTGCTACGACAAACATGGTCCCTAAAGTAGTGTTGATCTCTGGTTGCTCCAGCGGCATCGGGCTCGCCACTGCTGTACATCTCGCTAAAGATGCTGAGAAACGTTTCAAGGTTTATGCCACCATGAGAAATCTGGCGAAGAAAGGAGAATTGGAGGAAGAAGGAAAAAAATACCTTGGAGATACATTGTTTGTCAAAGAACTGGATGTATGCAGTGACGAATCAGTTAAAACAGCTGTAAAAGAAATCCTCGAAGCCGAAGGAAGAATTGATGTGTTGTGTGAGTAATCACGAAATTGCATATACCAATATTTTCTCTTCTCTGATTTTCCTAACCTTGATTCTACGCCTGTCATCATTCTAATTTCAAAGGTGATTTTTCGGTTGTTAGGACCAGTTTAAACGTCAAATTTTTTACTGTATCGAACTTGACACCCTTTAATAAGTGCATTGATTAAGAGAACAATGTTTGAATGAATTGTGTTCGACGTATCTTATTTGGAACGACCATGTAAAGGGTGGGCTACATTTCAATAAAGGTCGACTGTGGAGCGACATTGATTCAAACGTCGAACTTTTATTTGCGTAATCTAATGCACAAGTTAGTATCGAATGTAGGGTGGTGTTGCCATTTCTCTTGATAGGCTCAGCAGAAGACCAATAATACATACATTTTCATGAAATTTCCTTCTCAGCGCAACAGTATACAAGAATTAAGGGCTGTAGCCTCTTCCTTCTTTTCTTGCATTCTAAGATTGCCCGGAAAAGGAAAGCCCTTGTTTGTACTCGTGTCGGGAATCGTCTCCCCAGCAACACTCCCACTCGCCATCCTTACAAGCCAGTCAGTGTGAAATGGCGACTTCTCGGCTTTAACAAAACACAAGTCAATCGCTTTCAACTACATTAAATTTCCCGGGACTGACAAGATTGCAAAAAAAAAAATTCGTTTTTGTCCACGCCTTCCACTCGTTCGCACGTTTACATGCACCCTGTTAATAACGCTGAAAAGAGAAAGAGGTGTTAACGTGATTACATTAACTAAAAACGTGATTTCATTTTGAGAATGTAGCTAATGCGTTTTTGAGTGTTTCAGTAAACTGTCCTTACACTGTCATACATATTTTTTTCACTTGATAACCGACTTCTGAGGTCGGGCTATGAAAAGCGAAGAAAATTGAACAATTATGCTCTTTATGACATTTGGCTTTAGTAGTCCCTTTTCATTATCATTAGTCCAACTATTTAATGCTATTATTTCAGTTAACAATGCTGGGCTAGCCTTGGCTTCCATATTGGAGTGTGTACCGATCAATATGGCCAAAGACTTGTTCGAAGTCAACTTCTTTGGAGCTTTACGCTTGATCCAAGCCGTCCTTCCGAGCATGAAAGCGAGGAAAAGTGGTCACATCATCAACAACAGCAGCCACTTTGGAATTGTAGGTGCACCTTTCAACGAGCTGTACAGTGCGTCGAAGTTCGCTTTGGAGGGCCTGACCGAAGGACTGGCTCCAACTTTGCTTCATTTTGGTGTCAGGTAGTGACACGTTTTATTAAAGGAATAAGTAATGTTTTAGTTGGCTTTTCTGAGACAACGAAACAAACGGATAGAATGGCAGAAGGCACACCAATTGGCTATTTGAACTGAGCGCATGCGCGGAGGTCAACCGAGGAGAGCTCCAGCTACTGATCAAAATAAGACTTGAGCCCTGGAAATCCATTCATTGTCAAGTCCAGCGGTCCTAACCAGACGGTACTCGGATTTGAAGCCCTTTATATCTTTCAATCGATAGTGACAAGATTGATCTCTCTTTGGAATGCTCAAATATTTATTTTAATTCAGTGACAAAAATAAATATGTAGTTCATTAACTATTTTACTGTTCTTTCCCTACGGATTGCAAAGATGAAAGTGGATCTCTCTTTTTGAGTAATTCAGTAATTAGTCTCCCCTTGCTCCTAGAGCAGTTTTCAATTGAGTCAGTGTCGAAAGTAATTAGCGAATTGTTTTGGTTTTGCATTACTTCACTCAGCGATTGGTTCAAAGTTCACTCGCCACTATTTCAACCAATCAGAAGTGAAAGCAAACCCAATCGTGGCTCGCGCATAGACATTCTCCCTCGTTTTGTGTCGGCTACGTGTAAATTACTTCGAGTTTTGATTGGTTTACTGAATTGTATGCGTCCTTTTTGATTGGCCAAAGTAATTACTTTGTTTTGGTTTTACGACACTTGATGAAACTCGCTCTAAAAACGAACGATTTTAAAACTTGTCCCTTCTCTATAGGTGCTCCATACTAGAGCCAGGCCCCGTCGAGACTCCAGTGATGCAAAATATGGAAACCTGGACCCAGCAATACGAGAGGGTTTCTGCAGACCAAGAGAGTTTGGAATTGCTCGAAGACTTCAAGGGGAAGTTGACACAATTAATCGGCCGCACGAACCAAAGCGTCAAC
>NC_090894.1:11980756-11993256 GCF_036669925.1 Montipora capricornis
ATCGAACATGTAAACCTCAAACTAACCTGTTTCGTTGTTCAAGGATAAAGGGCTTTAGAGGATAAGCACAACATCACAGAAGCAGGAGTCAATCTTTGAAAATAACTTCAAAAACGATGCGAAATGTGCAAGGTTTAATTGGTGCTTGACTTATAATTTCTCACATGGCAAACGAAACAAAACTCATAAACCAAACAATACAAAGTTTGCAAAAGCATTTAAATCATCCAGGTTTGTATAAAGAATAAAAAAAACAATCATTACCAACCAGCATTTCCAGGCAACACGAGTGACGATCATGCTTACACGCAAACACGAGGTATTGCGCCAGGTTACTAAGCCGTTGAAGGATCGCGTTTTATTTGAAGAAACAAGAATGTTTTTTAGATCTTTCCGCCTTTGGAAAACGAAAAATTTAATTTCCGGTGTTTATTTCATATTTGTGCTTGTGAGTATCTTCAACATTTAAAGTAAAACAAATTCTTTTTCATTTCAACTGGAATTGCTTAATTACATTCATTTTGAAGTCTTTTGTCCACTGCGTTCGTTATGCCGAAAGACCACATTATGATGTTAATTTTGAATAAATTATTTAGCTGGAACTTGGCTCGAAATCTTTGACCCATGTATAAGTCGAGGGCGATTTTTGGAGCTTCTTTTGAGACCATAAAAGGTCGACTTATACACGGGTAAATACGGTACATGTAAAACCTGCAATCTCAGTTTGTACTGGTTCTTTATTCTCCTCAGAGGGTTTTTCTCCGGGTTCTTTAGTTTTCCTACCTCGCCAAAGTCAGCATGATCATTATTGTGTTTCACCTAATGACATCTGTGAACTTTAAAAAAGAAGATGACTTCACTCAATCTGGACTTTTTGTATACACTGTCAGTCTTAATCTATTATATACTTGTCTCCTTTTGGTTGCAGTGGATTGATACAACCAAAAGCTGTTAGTGTTATTGGTAGGTGTGGATAACTAGTAGTAGCTATTGCTAAGTGCCAACAAGACAGTCAGTGGTGATAATACATAGTTTGCTGATTTGTATCAGTTTTTGGAACCTAGTAGTAGTTGTATCTTTTGCTTCAAAGTACTACAACTCAATTTATCTATGTTTACTTAACAGTAACAATATAAAAATTAATGTAAGTAAAACCCTTGGACACTTCAACAAAAATGTAAATAATGTTAACGTGCTTTGCAATTATGTTGAAAGTACAGCTGCAATTTTAAACGGCTGTAATTTTCTCAGGAAAATACTGTAACAATAAGAATTAACCCATTGACTCTTGGGGGTTCCCCATTGACAAGTAAAATCGTCTGGCGTTAGACAGAGTAAAATCATCTGGCGTTAGACAGAGTAAAATACTAACAACTCAATGGTCTCAAAACGAAAAGCAAACTGCTCTACACTACAGTGGCACTCGGGCTGAAAATAGTGACAAGAACACATACGCTGGTTCAGTCTTGAGTTCGTTCACTCAATATACATGTAGAACATGCTGGTTGGAAAATAAATATTTAAGAACACTCAAAGCAAGTGCACACAACACAATGGTCAGAGTTGTTTTTGAATGGGGAAGAAAGAGATGTTGAGAAGATGCACTACCAGTGGAATAATCAATATTAATTTTTTTAAAGGCAATTACTTTTTAAATTAAGACTACTGTGACAGTCATGTGTTTGTCAGAAACTTGTGTGTTAATACTCAGAAAACAGAAATGATAAGCCAAGATAGTGGGCCTAACAAAATCATGCTCACAGAGCTTTTAATCTTGGCCTTAAAATTAATATTCAATTTCTGTGTGCATTTGTACAAGTTACTGGATAGACTCTTATTTTTTGAATTACTTAATCTATAGGAAATGGAGTTGTCATCCACATACCCCAGTTCTTTGACGAGCTACAAGCTCTTGAAGCTAAAGGTAATTAAGTGCCAGGGCCTTGAAATTGTTTGAGCATAACGTTGGGCCAAAGTTAAGATATTGCGGGACATTCATGTACATGTTGGTCAAGTTTGGTCAGATGTTGTGACCGACAGTTATTTGCAGCTACAAGTGTTGTCTTACGTGTACCAAGTGTCGGTAAGAATACTCTTCACGTTGAGATTAGTGCCTTTGATTTTTTAGTGTGATTTAACTGCAAACTTCATGTTTTTGGATAGTTTCAGTAGCATAGTGTTTCCTTTCCAAGTAATTCAATCTTTGTTTCACAAGTGACGTGGCATTAATTTTTCATTCCATCACCCCTGCATGTACAACCCGTACAAGGTCTCTCTGTTTTATTATTTTTTATTGAGAAAATTGAACCGGTTGTAGGCTTAAACTGACTCCATCTCGGCTAACTTCAAAAGGTTAGGTTATTTGTTGATAAACATGTACATGTACAGGTGTGACTTGGAATGAAATGTTCAAAACAGGCTTTTTACCAACCTGAAATTGTATTTATGTGTAGGTCAAATGATTGATGAAAACTTTTCACAGACTGCACAATACATTTACATAATTATACGGAAGCTGTACATGTAGTTATCCCAGTTTTACAATGAGGCAGGCTCAATTGTTTTTTGTCAAATACACACATCAAAGAACTTCATTTCCACTTTAGTTTCTTTAGTGGCACTATGACTAGTATCTGCCAATGGAGAGGGAATGAATAAATAAAAAAAAAGAAGAAAAATAAACCAAAAGCATTTACATCAATGCTACTAAATTATTCTACAACAACATTATAAAAGTAAACAATTAAATCCTATTTGCAGGAGTGAAAGATTGGCAGGGAAGACTTTTGGTGTCAGACAGAGCTCACATAGGTAAGACAACATTTTAACAATAATATCATGGGTGACAAATTACTCCTTAATTTAGGCGTGAAATTTCAGCATTAATTTATAATTTCACATGTGAAATTACAAAATTGCCATGATAACATCTCTTATATCTCGATCAGAGCCAAGATGGCGTCTAGATTTAAGACAGTGACCAGAAAATTTAAATATGTGAAAGAGCACAATTAACTGGGTGAGGGTTTAAATTGAGAAGTGGTGTGACGAAAATAGCCTTGAGAAAAACCTGGAGATGATTCTTCCTGAGCAGTTGGATAAAGTACTCGAGCGATTTTACAATAATTATGGTTGTGAGCGTAATTTGTCACCCACGACATTAAAAAGTAATCAAATGGTTTTCTCGTGAAATTAGGAAATAATTTCACTTGTGTTTTGTCAAAATTCTGATAATTTCACTCATCGCCATTTGATTACACATACTAATTATTGGGTGAGGTTGAGCAAAATATCGTGATTTGTCAGTGGCGAGTAGATCAATTATTTGCCGAAGCTGAAGGCTGAGGCAAATAATTGATCTGCAAGACACTGGCAAATTATGATACCGTAAAAACCCGCAGATACATGTAAGCTGCACCCTTTGGGAGAAAAAGTTTTTGAAAAAAATCAAAAGAAATCCAAAGTCAAGTCTTGAGAAGTCTTCTTTATCATCCTCTGTTCATTGAACATAAACTCACTATTAACATTGAAATGGAAAATACTTCAAAGTCTTACGCACAATTGTAGCACTTTAACATAATGAACGTTGTTTCTACCAACCTTGACATATGATTGATCTTTTTGTGGTGTTTGTTGACAGGAATTTCTTCATTCAACACAGTTTTTCCATAGATTTTTGCATTATAACAAGAACATGAGCCGAACATTCATAGCTTAGTAACCCAGCCTTCTCAAAGCTGGCCGGTCGACGGCTCAATGCGCCGCCTCCTCAGAAAGCTTGACTGTCCCCTTCCAGTCAGAAAATGTCGGACAACACATTTTTAGCTCGAACGTGAAGTCACTGGAGATATTATAAAAGCTTGAAAAAAGTTTGTTTCACGTACAAATTCGCGTCCGCAATATTTTTTGGCGTCGCGCACATGAAATGTTTATTTAACTAACATTCCAGTATTTATTGTCAGACTCCAAGCAAGTGTCAATTCCATATGTGAAATTTCATCACTTTAAATCCCCCAGATTGCACTAAATTGCATCTGTGAGTGTCTAAATTTAAAAAAATTCCCTAGGGGAGCATGCCCCCAGACCCCCCTAGAAGCTTGCGTCCTTTGGGCACTCGCTTGGCCCGGGGTGCCTATACCACCAAACCGTCTCCGCCTTCCTTATGACCTGCTCCCGAAAAATATTTTGAGAAGGCTGGTAACCAGGCATTAGATCAGACACGGAAATAGAAAACTGGAAACCGGAAGCAGCGTGATGTTTTAAGAGTTTACACAAAGCGATAAGGTGCATGAAACATTGCCCAGTGTAACCGGGTCTTCATTACTTTGTTCGTCAGTAGTTGACACAAGACTATTTGTTCGAGAAATTTGCTATCAAAGTACTAAACAGCGAAGAAACAGTGGGCCATCTACCACGCGAATACTCGAGAATAGCGTGGTATTAATTTTTCTTGCTCGTGGAGGATCGATTACTGTTGAAGTTACGGGCCGTCGTCATGTCAGTTAACGATTTTTGGAAAAAAGGTGCAGCTTGTCTTTGGGTTTTTATGGTATTTTGCGATAACTGAGTTCATTAATTATTGTTTTATCATTCAATGACTGAGTTTGTTTTCACAATTCCAAAAAATTAAATCACTTTCTGAAAGCTCAGGAAAGCGAGCTGCCATTTTCACACAAGAGCGTTCTTTCAATTATGCATGATTTAATTGCAGCAAAACACTTTTAAGTCGGCAGTTATTTGCAGGTCATGTGGTGGGCTCTTGGCCAATGAAAAGGAAGTGAAAAGTACATTGAATGATACTCTTTTAATTGCTTATTCACAAGAACATTTAAATGTTGTCATTTAAGTGAGTAGTTGTATGTTTTAAGTATTGCAATTGCTGAATTGTGTCATTGCAGTCTTTGATTTACATCAAGAATCCGATAAATTGAGAGAGGGTGGTAAAGGCGGGTAAGTTATTGTCATAAACAAATTTAAAGTCAAATAATATTGTTTTCTGTTAAAATTGTTTCTAAATCTGAGGTTAGTACCTTACCTTATAGGTTACCTACTTTATATGCTTCTCAATATATCACTGGCCGCCCTTGAAATTTAGTTTTATAAAGTTCTACGATGTGGGCTAATTAACTGATGATGATGATGGTGATTATTATTCTTATTATACAAGCAATAAAAATTATTGTCTATAGAACTTAGTTACATAAATAGCCCATTTCCGAGTTGCTGCATGCCTCAGTTTCAAAGCGAGTCCTGGTGCACAACCATTCAAATGGAAAAATGAGTTGCGTATTCTTATGCAAATCAAACTCATTTCCCTTACAACAGTTGAGTACCAAGACTCTGAAACTCGGAAATGGCCCATTTTACTCTGGTTGTTTGTAACACCTGCAGCATGAGCACTGTGATGTCATGTGAAGCCAGGAGTTATTATTATGGTTACTGGTAAAAATAAATGTTGATTTACATCGTACTTCTAACAAATGAATATAATTGTTATTTCTTGTTAGGTTGGGAACCACAAAAAAGGGTATTGGGCCGACCTATGCTTCAAAGGTATTACTTTTTAAATTCACTTACAAGGATCATTGTGGTCTTTCCCTGTTGTTTTTTTTTTTTTTTTTCACTAGTACAAGTACAGTCATGATTTGTATGTATAGATTTAAATAACTGCTGTGTTTCTTTTATTTTTCAGGCACAGAGGATTGGTCTTAGAATATGTGACCTGGTTGGAGATTTTAAGATTTTTGAGCAAAAGTGAGCAATTTGATGTGATGACTTGGAAGAGCCAAGTGTTTATTTTTGAATTCATTTTTTTTCTTGGTTCTTTTATTTTTGCCAGATTTCAAGGACTTGTATCACACTTCAAAAGACTGTAAGTTAGCATGAATTCCATACGTTTATTGCAAGCACCTTACTACAAAGTAAATTATAATTTTGCTTTTGACTTGAACTGGCTGTGTTTCTTAGCTAATGGCCTCATACATATTCTGGAGACCCTATATTGTGCCAAGCTGGTCACATTTTCTTGGGAGAATAGGTCAGACCTCATTCCTGGGAAGTCCGTCCCCTGCTCCTACTTTAATTAATTACACAGTTCACATGATATTGAAGCAGAACCTGGTCTCTTGGCATCAACTACTAGATACCACATGGATGCATAATTTCCCACCTTCCAGACTGAATCAATTAAAATTAATTATTCCCAAAGATTGAAAACTTAAAGGGGCATTGTCATGTGATGACATGGACAGTGTTTCTCACACACAGAATCATTGACCTTAGCCCTATAACCCTAACAGACTTTAAATATTTTGCTTTTTTGTTTTAATATAGACTGGAGAGATTCCAAAAAATATATAAAACTGAACAAAAATATCATGCCATTTCTGTTCACTGACAGCTAGCTGAATTCAGTGAAGTGTGACCGGAAACATTGTCAGCGGTGCAAGTGCTCAAATAGAAGTAATTTGTTCTCTGCGATATACCTAACATAAATTATTATCAAGATTAACATGAGAGAGCATTTATTTCCAAGACATGACTCTGAAGTTGAAAAACAATAAGCAGAGAAAAAATTCAACCATGTTATACTCACTGCTTGCAATTTTATAATTCGTGCAACAAATAAACACATCCAGTGCAGTTCCCCTCATCGAAATGCAGATTTTCTTAAAAATATTCAAATACACATTTTAGAGGGAAGTAAACGTTTATCCTCAAATGATGATGACTGGTGGTCTCAGACATTTAAGCAACTAGTAGCGAGAAATGAGCCCTGACGGTAGACTTTGATCCTTGTTTATAACAGTGAAAAATGGCTTACACTTCCTGATTACACCACAAGTCGAATTTCTCATGAATTCACGGTTTAAAAAGTTCCTCTTTATTGTAGATTCTGTAGTGGTACTTGGACTGCACTGCTTTGCTTTCTCGAGGAGATTGATTCACTATTTGTGCGTTAAATGTGTTTAAAATTCTGCATGTGACAGTGGCCTCCACGTTGTCTGCACCTCACCAAACTTGAAAAGTTCAGGCTGAATTTTTCAAGTTTCGATTAAAAAACCTGGTGTTTGCGCGTCCATGACAGTGCCCCTTTAAGGAATTTCAACACTGACTGACGCTGAGATTATATAATTTTTAAAAGTTATTGGACTGGACTTGACTTACTAAACTAAACTACAGCTGTACTTCTGTACAGTTCTTTAAAATTGTGTGCACTTGAAAGTGAGTCTAGGAATTCCTTCAGGGATCCATATTCATGTTTTATCAAAGTCGTCAGATGGGCAAGTACCTCTTATGTATGATATTTGACAAATTTTGGGTTGCTTGGGCAAAAATGCGGAAGTATAGAAAAAAGTTGATAAAATGACTTTTAACTTGAGATTCACGTTTTATTTTACACTCTCGTCAGAAATTACAAATGTTGACTTTGGCGTACAGGTATTATGTTGTTTGCACCGTGGGAACCCGATTTACAGTGGTCCATATCTGTCACGGCAAAACATACTTGAATGTACAGTAGCTTACAAAGTTACGATTCAATGACCCAAAGTTTCAACCCTCGTGTCTAGTGTCTTCCTTTTATATGCCACTTGGAAGATTTTGTTTTTTTCCTGTTCGTAAGCAGCAGGTTTTGTTCCACTTGTTCCTTTTTGCTGGAGGTGGTGAAACACCTTGTAACTAACGACACATTATCAGCTGACACCACGAGTCACCCTTTGTTCTTTGCTAAATGACTTGCTAACAGCCATGCCAGCGGTGAGATACATGAAAATTGAGCCTGCAATTGTTTCATGGAAAACACTGTTTGAGCAGAGATGGCGCCCAAACTTGAGATTTCATTGCTGAGGAAAAGATTAGTGCTTGTTTTTTTCTTATTTTCTGGAAGTTTCCATTGAGTGAAAAGCGATCAGAAGGAAAGTTCATTCTATGTTATATAACATTTGATGGCATACATGAAAAGACATCGAATTTGTATGAGAATATCTCGTCCAACAGACAACCTTTGGAGTTACATTGTATTATACTTGTCCGGACAGGTTTTTAGTTGTCTGGCAAGACTGGACGACTGCAAATGTGGATCCCTGTTCCTCAATGTCTACTTACTGTATTATGTAGTGACCCAAGTAAAATTATTATAATTTATTATAAAGACTGCTTAATTTCATGGAACTGTACCAAGAGTGTTTACATGTAGATTGGTTTGATCTCTGGATATTTCTTTCTATCAACAGGTATCCAGATCTCAGCACCAATATTCAAGATGAACTTGAAAAGTACAAGGTATGTATGTATGTACAGTATGTAATTTGTATAAATTATGGGCTAGTGTGCTGTAAGTGGCATGAGAGTTCAGGGGAATATACAAATGTATCAAGGGCATTTTGTCCTATTGTTTTAGCTATTGTCATCAGCTATTGTTTCAGTTCCTCAATTCCCTTTTGGAATCATTGTTGCCGTCAGCTTCTAAGGTACAATCATGTACATAAGTTTGTACTAGAGGAGGGTCTGGTGATACATGTATATTTCCCAGAGTGTACTAAGAACGGCAAGCCAACTGAGAAAGTTAATCAAAATCCAAACAGCCGGGCTTTGCTGTTCTTGTTACATTGTATTTTGTTACATCATGGTGTTCAGCTAGAAAGCTGTTTTGGAAAAAAAATCTGTTTTGTTTATAGATCTACGCAGAAAAAATTCGTCCCTTAGTTTGTGACACAGTGAGTTACATGCATAAAGCCCTGCAGAATGAGTCAGCAAAAATAATAGTGGAGGGTGCCAATGCACTGATGTTAGATATTGACTTTGGTGAGTGAATGAAAACTTCCTATGAGAGTTTTACAAAGCGTTGGCCATAAAATCACTCAAGTATTTCCGTTGATTTTTCAATGCGAAACACTGAGGGTACCTTGGAAATAAAAACTTAAGAGCTGTAAGTAACGCATATCATACGAGCAAGAGATGTGGGTAAATATTTTGAATTTCTTCATTATTATATTTCACTAAGTTTTGGTAAAAGATACATGGAACATTAATTTTAAAGTCACGAATCCAGTGCTTGGTTTTATCCCAACAGCAATTACAGCTGTACATGTCGCTGGGTATGCCATTCTTCCATGCTAAGGTTACTGCCTTCTATTCGTCTTTATGTGAGGGTCGACATTTACTTTGATATGGGTTAATTTTGAGTGAAGAAAAAGACAATTATAAATTTGCTGATTTGTTTCCATTTCGAGTAATTAATGAAAGTTCAGACCAAAGCTGACCTCTTTTCTGTGAATTTTTCTTTCTTTCTTTTTTTTCACAGGCACTTATCCTTATGTAACATCCTCTAGCTGTGCGGTTGGTGCAGTATGTACTGGCCTTGGCATTCCACCAACAGCAATCGGCGATGTGTATGGAGTCACTAAGGCCTATACAACACGTGTTGGTCATGGAGGCTTCCCAACAGAGCTTAAAGATGTAAGCTGTTTTTGTTATGTGGTAGCAGTGAGGAAGTTGAAGGATTTGTAGTAACTTGACATGTGGTCTTTATCATTGTGTCCTGTGAATTTACATCTTTGTGTGTTACTCCAAAATTAAGGAGTAATGTGTCACCCATGTTATTATGGGTGTTACTACATGTAGAGTGCTCGAAAATTTAATTGTTCTATATTATTATTATTATTATTATTATTATTATTATTATTATTATTATTATTACTATTATTGATACTTTTGTCTGTGTGTCTCTCCAGGACACCGGAGACAAGATGCAGAGAATAGGAAAGGAGTTTGGGGTGACAACTGGCAGGAAACGGCGTTGTGGCTGGCTTGACCTTGTGATGATCAAATATTCTCACATGATAAATAATTTTACAAGGTGAAAATTAGTCAACTTTGAGAAAGGTCTTGATATTTACGTAAAACAATGTATTTGAACCTTAACAAGATGTTTCGTCTTCCTCTTCATGCCTTGTATCTTCCATGGTTTAATCTCTAACCATTAAAAAAAATAAGATGGTAATGATGGAACATGATTGTTATTAATTAAGCCACTGGTCTGAGTTTCAGAGGCTGCGATTCGGGAAAATCCTAAGCTAATTGTGATTTTTGAGCTGGATTAATGATAGTAATTTCCTAGCTACGTGTAGCGGTTACAGCTAAAAAAAATCATTCTTAGAATATCTATCTTCGTAGAATATGAAGAATTCTGCAGGTTAAGGAGGGTGTTATCCACCAAGGCCGAAGGCCGAGGTGGATAACATCCTCCGAGATCTGCAGAATTCTTTATATTTTACGAAAGCGGAATTAAATAATTGCTTTATTATTCATTCAAATTATTTTCTTCGCTCAAACTTCTAAACCTACTCGCAGCCATGTTTCTGCTCAACAAAAATAACACAATCTCGTCCCCAGCTTTTTTCGGTCAACGGTTCAGTAATTTGCAGCGGGCTGCACTTTTGACTTCATTTTGACGTCATCGGTAATTATAGCAATTATTATTATTATTATTCATTCAAAATATTTCCCCGTTTCTGATTGGTTAAAACCACACGCATAATTCACCATAACCAGCGGCTGTTCACCAAATTTGGAAAGAAACTTCGTCATATTGAATCAATGACGTCAAAAGTGCAGCCCGCTGCAGATTATTGAACCGATGACGTCAAACTTAGCGTTATCACAAGTCTCTCGCGATTGTTCCGTCTTTTACACGTACAATGCGGGCGAACTATCCTGTAACTGGATGGGTACGAACGGTTTTAAAGGAAAAATAGAAAATGAGTTGTTCATTGTGGTATGCTCACGTTGTCATCAAAACCTAAAATTTGGTGATTTCGCGTTGTTATTTTGTTGAATTCGGCAAAGAAATGCACTGAAATGCGTGTCGCAAGTGCAGCACGGGCATTTTTCCTTATTTAACCAGTAATGTTTCTCTATTGTGTCATAACCCTAACCCTAAGCCTAAATATTGTTTTGTACCTAATTAGGCCTCAGGTTAGCACTTCCAAAGGAAAGGAAAGGAACTTTATTTAAGTGTCTAATCTTCTAGCGCCGTAGAGCACTAATCGGGGACACTGTAAATTGAAATTAACAAGTTAACGCAAATCAAATCAAATGTTGGTTTTTGAGGCGAGGGGAAACCGGAGTACCCGGAGAAAACCTCTCAGTGCAGAGTAGAGAACCAACAAACTCAACCCACATATGACGCCGAGTCTGGGAATCGAACCCGGGCCACATTGGTGGGAGGCGAGTGCTCTCACCACTACGCCATCCCTGCAAAGGGTTTGGGGTTAGTAGTTTGGGTTAACTGTTAGCACTTCTAAAAGGTTTGGGCTTTTTCAACAGTTACATTATAACCTTAGTCTTCATTTTATCCCTGGTCTGCAGTCTACATTTTACACTGAGTAACTCGAAAAACCAACTCGAAAACCCAACTGGAAATCCTAATTCGCTTGTGCTTGCGTCGCTACTAAAAACCAGGCTTAAACAACGATGACGCGGCGACGACAACGGCAAAGACAATATACCTTAGTCTGCGTTTTACCCCTGGTCTGCAGTCTACATTTTACACCGAGGAAGTTGAAAACCAACTTGAAAATCCAACTGCAAAATCCAACTGGAAATCCAACTCGAAATCCTAACTCGACACTTAGTCTGTCTCACCGCAAGTAGAAGTAGCTTATGCTAGTGAGAACGAACGTCGATGTACGCATAAAAATCAACCACGGCATCCACCATTTTGTTCAAGTGCTCAGACGCAGGGAATCTGGAACGAGTGCTCTAATTGGCCAGACGTACTAGTACATTTTCCTTATGCTGTTTCGTTTTCACACAACGCAAGCGAACACACAAGCATAAGCGCTGGCACAAAGACAAGGGTTTTCCCGGTGAAATAAGCACTCTTATGCTCGGCTGGCGTTTGTGCTTGCGTCGCTAGTGAAAACCAGGCTTAAAACTCCCTGTTATCCCATTGCGACCCCTTTTAATCTTGTCCTGTCTTGCTGTTCATGTATATCTTCAGTTTTGACGTACTTTTATGATGCTCAGTTTTAATTATAAAATGTTTTTGTTTTCTTCTCTTCCAATGGAACAAAAATAATGTATCTTCTTCGTTCACTAAATTGCTTACAAATTCTTGACGTAATACTATTTTAGAATGTTGATGTTGATGTTTCATTCACCAGCCTTGTAATAGCTAAACTTGATATCTTGGACACCTTTGAAGAGGTGAAGATTGGAATTTCATACAAGCACAAAGGAAAATCGCTGGAATCCTTCCCTGGTAATGTTAAATTACTTAGCATAAAGTTAGTTTGATGTTTCGCGAATCGATTCGCGAAAAGGAGACTTGTTAATTTGACGGCAGCGAGAAAGCTGGACCGAGGTCAAATTAAAAGGCGAGGGGGCTCCTCTCTAATCTGTCAGCCAAGACAGTAGCTCGAATGTTTAAATTTGTCTTTTCGCTGAAAATTTCATCTTGATATCCCTGATAATCTTTGAGAAGTGACTGACTAAAG